>NW_026596069.1:13423826-13478619 GCF_907164565.1 Psammomys obesus
AAAATAAAATAAAATAAAATAAAATAAAATAAAATAAAATAAAATAAAATAAAATAAAATAAAATAAAATAAAATAAAAACAAGCATACCAAGGCTGGACAAGACAACTTAACAGGAGGGGGAAAAATCCAAAAACCTCAAGAGTAGGCACAGGAAGCATAAACCAACTTTTTCCACACACTCAGGAGTCACATAAAAACACTAAGCTGAAAGCAGAGAACAAATTGTTGCTTCAGTCTCTGTGGGTTCATATGAGCATTGCTCCATAGACTCAGATGGCCTTGTTCTTCTGGTGTTTTTCATATCTTCTGGTTCTTATACTCATTCTACCTCTTCTTCTGCAGAGTTCTCTGAGGTCTAATGGTTGACAGAGACAACCCATTTAGAGCTCTGTGTTCTAAGGTCTCTCTCTCTTTCTGAATAATGTCTGGCTGTGGGTCTCTGTATTTGTCCCCATACGCTGCAGGAAGTTAATGGCTGCATTGTCTCTGATGATGGCTAAATAGGCACTAATCTATGAGTATATCAGAATAACATTAAAAATCATTTTATTGTTACACCTTTTTAAACCAGTAATATTTGATTTTACTCTGTGAGCTGTCTAGTCTTGGTTCTTGGCCAACCAAACATTATCTGGTATGGATTCCATCTCAGGGAATGTGCCTTAAGTCAAATCAGACATTGGTTAACTACTCCCACAAGTGTGTTACCATTGCTCTAGCCTATCTTTCAGGCATGACATATTGTAAATCAAAGGTTTTGTGGCTGTGCTGGAATTTCATCTCTCTTTTGGTAGACTGCAGAGTACTTTTCTACACCAATGACACTGGAACCTAGGGTAAAGTCTCCATGTAGGCTCCAGCTCAACTTTTCCATGTTAAGTGTGTTGTATGGATGTTGTTCTTAGCAATGAAGCCCTACAGTTTGCAAAGAGCAAACCATTCTCTTAGGAACAGCCTGAGTTGTTTGGGTTGTTTCCATAGGATTCCCTTGGCCAACAACTCAATTGAATGCAACCCAGTCTCAGTGCTGGAAGAATCCTTTGGTGACAAGATACAAACAGAGAAGATAAGGCAATATATGGGATTCTGTCATCTCATTATTGTAAGATCTGATAAGGATCACCTTCATATATTTTAGGAATATTCCACTGTACTAGGTTTCCATATCACCTGTCAAATGCCCTTCAGTTCTAGCTCTTTCTCCCTACAGTCCTTCCCTCAGCTTTAGCTTCCCTCTCCCTTCACACCTGATTCTGCCATCTGCCCCACCAGCAGTCCACCTACTAATTCTATTCTAATTCCTCTTTCCTGAGAAATCCATGTGTCACCATATTCCTTTTTTTTTTTATAGCTAATCAATAAAACCAAGAGTTGGTTCTTTAAAAAGCAATTAATCAAGACTGACAAACCTATATCCAAACTAACTAAAAGTCAGAGAAAAAAAATATAAATTAACAAAATCAGAAATAAAAACGGGGCATAACAGCAGATAGCAAGGAAATCCAGAGACTCATAAGGACATACATTAAAAATCTGTACTTCACAAATTGGAAAAACAAAACAAGTAAATAAACAAAAATAAAAAAACAAAAAACTGGAAAATTTCTTGACAGATGCTACTTACAAATGTTAAAGCTGGATTAGATAAACAATTGAATCAATCATTATCTTCTAAGGAAACAGAAGCAGTCATTAAAAGTCTACCAACTCCCACCCCCCAAAAAAGCTGAAGGCAATATGATTTTAAGGCAGAATTCTACCATATTTTCAAAGAAACTTTAATGCCAATACTTCTCAAATTATTTCACAAAATAAAAACAGGAGAAACATTGCCAAATTCTACCATATTTTCAAAGAAATTTTAATACCAATACCCCTCAAATTGTTTCACAAAATAAAAACAGAAGGAACATTGCTGAGTTCCTTTTTTGAGGCCATATTTATGCTAATACCTAAGCCATCAAAGACTAAACAAAGAAAAAGAATTACAGATCAATACCCTTATGGATATAAAAATATTCAATAAACTACTTGAAAAGTGAATCCAAGCAAGAACTCATCAAAAACCTCATCCAATATGTTCAAGTAGGCTTCATCTCAGAGATGCAGGGATGGTTCAATATATCAATATCAATAATTGTAATTCAGCAAATAAACAAACTGAAAAGAAAAAAATCATGATCATCTCATTACATGCAGAAAATTCCTTTGAAAAAAATTCAACACCCCTTTATAATAAAAATCCTGGAGAGATTAGAGATACAAGGAACTCACTTAAGTATAATAAAATCAGGATATAGGAAGCTCATAGCCAGCATCAAATTAAATGGACAAAAATGCAAAGCAATACTACTAAAATTAAGAGCAAGACAATATTGTCCACTCTCTCCATGTCTATTCAGATTAGTGTTTGAAGCCTTAGCTAGAGCAATAAGGCAACTGAAAGAAATCAAAAGGATGCAAATTGAAAAGGAAGAAGTCAAAATATCAATATTTTCAGATGATGCAATAGTATACATAATTCATCCTAAAAATTCTACCAGAGAACTTCTACAGCTAATATATGCCTTCAGCAAAGTAGCTGGATACAAGATTAACTAAAAAAAAAAAAAAAAAAAAAAATCAGTAGTCCTACTATATACAAATGACAAGCAGACTAAAAAGGAAATCAGGGAAACAACATCTTTTAAAATAACCTCAAATAATATATATTGGGATAACTCTAACCAAGCAGTGAACACTTGTATGATTAAAAAATAAACTTTTTCTACATGTAGACATTCAGTTAGACCAGCACCATTTGTTGAAGATACTGTCTTTTTTCCATTGAATGGATTTGGCATCTTTGTCAAAAATCAGGTGTCCATAAGTGTGGATTTATGTAAGAGTCTTCTATTCGATTCCGTTGATCCACCAGTCTGTTTCTATGCCAGTACCATGCAGTTTTTAGTATTGTTGCTCTATAGTACAGCTTGAGATCAGGGATGGAGATACCTCCTGAAGATCTTTTACTGTAGAGAATTGTTTTAGCAATTCTGGGTTTCTTGTTATTCCATATAAAGATGAGAATTTTTCTTTCAAGGTCTGTAAAGAATTGTGTTGGTAATTTGATGGGAATTGCATTGAATCTGTAGATTGCTTTTGGTAAGATGGCCATTTTTACTATATTAATCCTGCCAAGCCATGAGCATGGGAGATCTTTCCATCTTCTGATATCTTCTTCTAATTCTTTCCTCAGAGACTGGAAATTTTTTTCATACAAACTGAAAACTGACTTGCTTGGTTAGGTTCACACCAAGGTACATTATGTCCTTTGTGGCTATTGTGAAGGGTGTTGTTTCCCTAATTTCTTTCTCGCCCTCTTGTCTTTTGTATACAGGAGGGCTACTGATTTTTTTTTTTTAGTTAATTTTGTATCCAGCCACTTCACTGAAGGTGTTAATCAGCTGTAGAAGTTCCCTGGTAGAGTTTTTGGGGTCACTCAAGTATACTATCATATCACCTGCAAATAGTGATATTTTGACTTCTTCCTTTCCAATTTGTATCCCCTTGATCTCCTTCAATTGCCTACAGATTGGGAAAGGATCTTCACCAACCCTATATCTGACAGAAGACTAATATCCAGTATATATAAAGAACTCAAGAAGTTAAACAGCAACAAATCAAGTAATCCAATCAAAAAATGGAGTACAGAGCTAAACAGAGAATTCTTAATAGAGGAATGTCGAATGGCAGAGAAACACTTAAAGAAATGTTCAATGTCAAAACGACCCTAAGATTTCACCCTACACCCATCAGAATGGCTAAGATCAAAAACTCAAGTGACAACACATGCTGGAGAGGTTGTGGAGAAAGTCAAACTCTCTTCCACTGCTGGTGGGAATGTAAACTTGTACAACCACTCTGAAAAGCAATCTAGTGCTTTCTCAGACAGCTAGGAATAGCACTTCCTCAAGATCCAGCTATACCACTCCTAGGCATATATCCAAAAGAGGCTCAAGTACAAAATAAGGACATTTGCTCAACCATGTTTGTAGCAGCCTTATTTGTAATAGCCAGAAGCTGGAAACAACCCAGATGCCCCCCTCAGTGGAGGAATGGATACATAAATTGTGGTACATCTACACAATGAAATATTACTCAGCAATAAAAAACAAGGAAATCATGAAATTTGCAGGTAAATGGTGGGATCTAGAAAAGATCATTCCGAGTGAGCTATCCCAGAAACAGAAAGATGCACATGGTATATATGCATTCATATAGACATATAATATAGGATAAACCTACTAAAATCTGTACTCCTAAAGAAACTAATCAAGAGGGAGGACTCTTGCTAAAATGCTCAATCCCTATCCAGAAAGGCAAAGAGGATGGCATCAGAAGGAGAAAAGAGGGAACAAGTCAGGAGCCTGACATAGAGGACCTCTGAAAGGCTTTGCCCTGCAGACTATCAATGCAGATGCTGAGACTTATGGGCAACCTTTGGGCAGAGTGCAGGGAATCTTAGGAAAGAAGTGGGAAACAGTAAGATCTGGAGAGGACAGGAACTCCACAAGGAGAGCAACAGAACCAAAAAATATGAGCCCAGGGGTCTTTCCTGAGACCGATACTCCAACCACGGACTATGTATGGAGATAACCTAAGGCCTCTGTACAGATGTAGCCCATGGCAGTTCAGTATCCAAGTGGGTTCCATTGTAATAGGAACAGGGACTGTCTCTGACATGAACTGATTGGCCTGCTCTTTAATTACCTCCCCTGAGGGGGAAGCTGCATTACCAGGCCACAAAAAAAGACAATGCATTCACTCTGGGTGAGACCTAATTGATTAGCATCAGAAGGAAGGAAAAGAAGACCTCCCCTATCAGTGGACTTGGGGAGGGGCATGCATGCAGATGGTGGAGGAAGGGAGGGATTGGGAAGGGAGGAGGGAGAGAACCACGGGGGGGGGGGGATACAAAGTGAATAAAGTGTAATTAATAAAGAAAAAAATTTAAGTCAGTAGGGCATGGTGGCTTGTGCCTGTAATTCCAGCACTTGGGGAAGCAGAGGCAGGCTGATCTCTGTGAGTTCAAAAGGCCAGCCTGGTCTACAAAGTAAGTCCAGTACAGCCAAGGCTACACAGAAAAACCCTGTTCTAAAAAACAAAAGCATCAAAACCAACCAACCAACCAACCAACTAAACAAATAAAACCAGAACCTCAAAAACAAAACTTCAAGTTTTGTTGAAGAAGAAATCAGAAGATGAACCATCACCCATGCTCACGCATAGGCCTGATTGACATAAAAAAATGCCCAACATACAGATTGAATCCACAGATTCAAAGCAATATGCATTAAAAATTCCAATACAATTCTTTACAAATCTTGAAAGGAAATTTTTCTTCTTAATTTGGATACTCAAAATACCCAGGATAACTAAAACAATCCTGAATAAAAGAACTCCTGAAGAATCACCATCCCCGATTATAACTTACACTACAAAGCTGTAATAATAAAAACAGCATGTTATTCACACAAAACCAGAAGCATTGGTCAATGTAGTTGAATTTAAGACACAGCCATAAATTCATACAACTAAGGACACTGGATTTTTGATAAAGAAGCCATAAATACACACTGGTTAAACTGGATGCCTGCATGTAGAAAAATGCAAATAGATGAATATTCACCACCCTGCTCAAAACACAAGTCCAAATGGAAAAAAGACCTCAACACAAAACCAGATACATTGGACCTGATAGAATAGAAAGTGGGGAATATCCTTGAACAAATTGGCACAGAAGATGACTTTCTGAGCACTATATTGAAAGCGCTAGCACTCAGATCAATTATATAGAACCTCATGAAGCTGAAAAGGCAAAGGGTGTGGTCAGTAGAACAAAACACAAGTGCCTGCACCACACAGATCTTTCTTCAAAAGTAATCATATAGTCTGTCACAAAGTAAACGTCAACTATACAGGAGAATTGAATTAACCCATTGCTCTTTATCAGATTATCATGAATCAAAGCAAGACCTCAACAATAACAGAAACAACAAAAAGCCTACACACTTATGTAAACTGAACAACTCTCTACTCAGTGTTCTGCCTGGGGGCAGAAATAAAGAAGCACAGATGTAGCCCATGGCAGTTCAGTGTCCAAGTGGGTTACCTAGTAATGGGAAGAGGGACTGCCTCTGACATAATCTGATTGGCCTGCTCATTGATCACCTCCCCCTGAGGGGGGAGCAGCCTTACCAGGCCACAGTAGAGGACAATGCAGCCACTTTTGATGAGAACTGATAGACTAAGATCAGAAAGAAGAGGAGAACCTCCCCTAGCAGTGGACTTGGGGAGGGGCATGCATGCAGAAAGGGGAGGGAGGGTGGGATCGGGAGGGGAGGAGGAAGGGGCTTATGGGGGGATACAAAATGAATAAAGTGTAATTACTAAAAAATTTTAAAAAAAGAAGCAACTTAGGGAATTCCTAGAATTCAATGAAAATGACAGCACAACTTAAAACAAAACAAAACAAAACAAAACAAAAACCTCATGGGATACCATGAAAGCAGTGGTAAAAGAAAAGTAAGTGCCTTCATAAAGAAAATGGAGAGATCACATATTAGCAACTTAACAGATCTCCTGAAAGATTTAAAAAAAAAAAAAAAAAGAAGTGAACATACGCAAAAGGAGTAGACATTAGGGAATAATTAAACTCAGGGCTGAAACCAATAAATTAGAAACAAAGCAACACAAAGAATCAACAAATCCAAAAGTTCTTTGAAAAAATCAACAAGAGAGACAAACTCCTAGCCAAACTAACTAAAAGCCACAGAGCCAGTACTGAAATTAACAAAATCAAAAATGAAAAAGGGGACATAACAACAGACACTGAGGTAATCCAAAGAATCATTAGGTCTTACTTCAAAAGCCTGTATTCCACAAAATTGATGTCAATATGTAAAAAAAAGCAAATATATTCATATTTATCACCTGCACCCCCTAAAGTCCAAGTGGGTCAAAGACCTCAACATAAAACCAGACACACTAAACCTGTTAGAAGAAAAAGTGAGGAAGAGCCTTGAACTCATTAGCACAGGCGACAACTTCCTGAACAGAACACCAACAGCACAGGCTCTAAGATCAATAATCAATAAACGATTGTTTTCATGAAACCGAAAAACTTCTGTAAAGCAAAAGACATTGTCATCAGAACAAAACAACAACCTACAGACCGGGAAAGGATCTTCCCAATCCTGTATCTGGCAGAGGGAAAATCTAAAGTAAATGGACGATTTTCTTGATAGATTTAACCTACCGAAGCAAAATCAAGAGCAGCTGAACAGTTTAAATAGCCCTCTAACACCTAAGGAAATAGAAGCAGCCAATAAAATCTCCTAAACAAAAAGCACAGGCCGGATGGTTTTAGCACGGAATTCTATCAGACCTTAAAGAAGAGCTAACAACTATTCCACAAAATAGAAAAGAAGGAACTTTACCAAACTTGTTTTATGAAGTCACAGTCACCCTGATACCTAAACCACACACACACAACAAAGAAAGAAAAATTCAGATCAATCTCCTTTATGAACCTTAATGGAAAAATACTCAATAAGATACTTGCAAACTAAATTGAGAACAAATCAAACACATCATCCATCATGATCAAGCAGGCTTCATCCCAGGGACACAGGGGTGGTTCAACATATGAAAATCCATCAGTGTAATCCACCATATAAAGAAACTGAGAGAAAAAAAATCACATGATCATCTCATTAGATACAGAAAAGCCTTTGACAAAATTCAGCATCCCTTCATGATAAAAGTCTGGAGAGATCAGGGATACAATTCTCATATCTAAACATAATAAAGGCTACATACAGCAGAACAATAGCCAACATCAAACTAAGTGGAAGGAAACTCAAAGCAATTCCACTAAAATCAGGGGCAAGACAAACTTGCCTACTCATTCCATATCTCATCAATATAGTACCAGAAGTTCTAGCTAGAGCAATAAAACAACTAAAGGAGATAAAAATGATATAAATCAGAAAGGAAGAAGTTAAAGTATCGCTATCAGCAGAGGATATGATAGTACACATAAGTGACCCCAAAAATTCCACAAGAGAACTACTGCAGCTGATAAACTCCTTCAGCAAAGTGGCTGGGTGCAGAATTAATAAAAACAAAAACAAAAAACAAACAATAAAAACCAGGAGCCCTCCTATATACAAATGACAAACGGACTGAGAAAGACATTAGGAAAACCACACCCTTCACAGTAGCCACAAATAATACAAGGTATCTAGGGGTAACTCTAACCAAGAAAGTGAAAGACCTGTAGAGCAAGAACTACAAGTCTCTGAAGAAAGAGAGTGAAAAGATACCAAAAGATGGAAAGGTCTCCCACACTCATGGGTCAGTAGGATTAATATAGTAAAAATGGCTGCTTACCAAATGCAATCTACAGATTCAATGCAATCCCCATCAAAATAGCAGAACAATTTTTCACAGACCTTAAAAGAACAATTCTAAACTTCATATGGAAAAACAAAAAACCCAGAATAGCTAAAACAATCCTATACTATAACAGAACTT
This sequence comes from Psammomys obesus, assembly GCF_907164565.1. Taxonomy (NCBI): domain Eukaryota; kingdom Metazoa; phylum Chordata; class Mammalia; order Rodentia; family Muridae; genus Psammomys; species Psammomys obesus. The sequence goes on from NW_026596069.1 coordinate 13,432,409, forward strand.
TTGAAAATAGATCCACACCTGACCAAAAGCTGTACTATATAGCATAGTAATTTTTAAAAATGCGTGGTATTTGTATAGAAATAGGCCAGTTGATCAATGAAACCTAATCAAAGATTCAGAAATAAACCCATACACCTATGCACACTTGATTTTTTTTTTTTTAACAAAAGAGCCAAAATCATAACATGAAAAAAGACAGCATCTTCAGCAAATGGTGCTGGTCTAACTGGATGTCTACATGTAAAAAAAAAAAAAAATGCAGGTAGATTCATATTCATCACCCTGCACAAAACTCAAGTCCAAGTGGATCAAAGACTTCAACATAAAACCAGATATACTAAATCTGCTAGAAGAGAAAGTGTATAAGAGCCTTAAACTCATTGGCACAACTTCCTGAATAGAAGATCAACAGCTCACGCTCTAAGCTCTACAATCAATAAATAGGACCTCATGAAACTGAAATGCTTCTGTAAAGCAAAGGACACTATCAATAGAATGAAACAGCAGTTTACAGATTGGGAAAAGATCTGCACCAATCCTACATCCTATAAAGGGGTAATATCCAGCATATATAACAATCTCAAGAAATTAAACACCAACAAACCAAACAATCTAATTAAAAACTGGGATTAAGAGCTAAACAGAGAATTCTCAACAGAGTAATCTTAAATGGTGGAGAGCACTCAAAGACTTGCTCAATGTCTTTAGTCATCAGAGAAAAGCAAATCAAAACAACTCTGAGATTCCATCTTACACCTGTCAGATAGCTAAAATAAAATCTCAAGTGTCAATACATGCTGGTGAGGAAGTAGAGAAAGAGCAACACTCCTCCATTGCTGGTGAAAGTGCAAACTTGTACAACCACTGTGGAAATTAATCTGGCACTTTCTCAGAGAAGTGGGAATAGCCATACCTCAAGACTCAGCTATACCACTCCTGGGCATACACCTGAAGATGCTCCACCATCAAATAAAAAGGACATTTGCTCAACCATGTTCATAGCAGCTTTATTCATAATAGCCAGAAGCTGGAAACAACCCAGATGTCCCTCAGCTGAAAAATGGTTAAAGAAACTGTGGTACATTTACACAATGGAATACTACTCAGCGATTAAAAACAAGGAAATAATGAAATTTGCAGGCAGATAGATGGAACTAGAAAAATCATCAGAGACCCAGAAAAACACACATGGTATATATACTCACTTATAACTGGATTTTCATCATATAGTACAGGATAGACATACTACAATGCACAGACCTCAAGAAGATAGGCTCATGTGGGCTCATTATTTAGGGGAGTGGGGGATATCTCTGACATGGACTATCCTGCCTGCTTTTTTATCAATTCCCCCTGATGGGACTTCCCTACCAGGCCACAGGGGAGGAAGAAGGACTCAGACCTCATGTAAATAGATGATCTGGGGTGTCTGGGTACAGGGTCTCCCCTATTCTGAGGAATAGGGGATAGGAAAAATAGAAGAGAGGGTGGGACTGGGAAGAGAGGAGGGAGGGGCCTATGACCAAGCCATAAATTGAATCAATTAATAAAGAGGTAAATAATGAAAAAAATTAGATATCAAAACCACAAATAATCCAACTAGAAATACAGTACAGATCTAAACAGTGAATAGAAGAAATGCAAGTGGCTGATAAAAAAAAAATGCTCAATATCCTTAGTCACTAGGGAAATGCAACTCAAAACTACTTTGATTTTCTATCTTACTCCTGTCAGAAAAGCTAAGACCAATAACATAAGTGACAGCTATGTTGGTGAGGATGTGGAGTCAAAGGAACACTCCATTTTTGGTCAGAGTGCAAACATGTACAGCCACTATGGAAATCAATATGGCAGTTCCTTAGAAAATTGGAAATAGATCTACCTCAAGACCCAGCTAGCTTGTTAGGGCATGTATCCAAAGGTTGCTTTATCCTATCACAGGATATGTGATCAATCATGTTCAATGCAGCTTCATTTATAGAAGCCAGAAACTTGAAACAATCTAGATGCTCCTCAACAGAAGAATGTATAAACAAAAATGGATAAACACAATGAAGTATTACTCAGCCATTAAAAAACGACATCATAAAATTTCAGGCATGTGGATGGAACTAGAAAAAAAAAATCCCAAGTGAGGTATTCCAGACCCACAAAGACAAATACGGTGTGTAGTCATTTAGATGTGCGTATTAGTTGTTAATCCAATGATAACCAATCTACAATCTGTAGAACCATAGATGGTAATTGTAGAACTAGGGACTAGAGGAAACAGATCTCATTAGGAAAGAGAAATTGAATATGTAATTATGTATGGAGTTGGGGAACCTGGAACAGGAGGGTCAAATGTGGAGGAGAGAAGAGGGGGTTGTAGGAAAGATAAGGAGAGAAACAGCTAAATTTAAAGTGAATTTAAAGGATAGTATGGAAACGTAATAGAAACTTCATAAAATATATACAAAAAAGCTTCCTACAAATCTATGGGGTGATCTAAATAAAATTATCAAATAATAGGGGAGACAGAGTCTCAATTGACCATCTCTTGTCACCAAAGGAAATGTCTTGTACTGGGATTAGGTTACCTCTAATTGAGTTGTTGATCAAAGGGACTGATAAGAGTGCCCAAACAAGCTAAGCTGTTGCCAAGACAATAGTCTGTTCTCCATAAAACCCTGGCCAGACCCTATGGCTCAAGTATGACATTTACACAACTCACTGAAGATGTGGAGCCGAAGCCTACATAAAGCCTGTGCAAGTTACCAAAGAGAAACATAAGCACCAACCTAGCCACAAAACCTTTGATTTACAATATATCCTGCCTGAAAAATATGCGAGGGCAATGGTGGCACAAAGCTGGTGGGAGTAAGCAAACAATACCTGGTTTGACTTAAGGTATTCTCCACAAGACGGAACTCATACTTGACACTACTTGGGTGACCAGCAGCCGTGCCCAGATAGCCCGAGGACGTAGGGCAAAACTAACTAATCCTGGTCTAAAAATGAAAAGAGAACAAAACAAACAAACAATGTAATGATAAAATGACTCCTAGTGATATTCTGCTATAGATCCGTGCCTTGTTCAGCCATCATCAGTGAAGCTTCCTCCTACAGACGATGAGAACAAATACAGCGACCCACTGTCAGACATTTTACAGAGTGAGAGACCTTGGAATACCCAGACCTTAAAGGCATATTTCCAATAAATCCCTCTCGTTAGAGCTCAGGGGACCCATAGAAGAAGAGGCAGCTAGAATGTCAGGGCCAGAAGGGAGGGAGGACAGTAGGTGTAACGAGGCTCTCTGTACCCACAGGAGCAAAGCTCGTATGATCTCACAGAGATGGAAGCACCATGCACAGGGCCTGCACAGGTCTGCACCATGTACTCAGTGTACATATTATGGCTTCCAGTTTGATGCTTTTATGGGTTCCTGAATGTAAACACAAGTGGGTCTCTGATTCCTGTGTCTTCTTTTGGGCTCTTCTTCTGTTTGTTACTCCTGTCCAACTTCGATGTGATAGTTTCTGTTTCAGCTTATTAAATTTTATTTTATTTTTTAAATGAATGATTGAACGATTGAATGAATGATTGAATGAATGAATGAATGAATGAATGAATGAATGAATGAATGAATGAAAACCTCGCCAGCAAGTTAAAGTATAACAACTGAATGTCAGTTATATCTGCTGGGAGAGGGAAAATCTGTTTTCTCCAATGGAGTAACCTTGGGTATATCAATCACTCCAGTGCAGGCCTCATGTTTGGAAGTAACCAACATTTGACCAAGGTACAATGCATTCCATAGGTTGTGTATATGCATGTGCTTTTAGTTAGTAACACTTTTTTTTTAACCTGTGTTTTATTTTGTGTGTGTGTGTGTGTGTGTGTGTGTGTGTGTTTGGGGGGCATTATTGTATTGATTTTAAAGTTGGATAGGTGGGAAGGGGGAGAGGATCTTGGGAAGACTTGGGGGAAGAAGCATGCCCAAAATATTTTCACATATGTTCAAAACATATTCAAATTTGTTTTAAATAATTTAAAAAAAAAAAAGAAAAGCCATAACCAACATAAGGAGCAAGAACCTTGGCCCTGAACTTGCAAGGTCTTCTAAATGTGAGGTTTTTAGATGAGATGTTCATATATTCTGTGCATGAAGAAGCCAGAGCTGGCATTGTAACCCCAAAGAGCTTCCCAATGTCATTCTTCTTAATTGTAAAATGAAGTGTTTTGTTCTAAGTATTTTCTACTAGTAGGAAATACTGATTAAATAATGCTCACTAAAAGCATGGTTTTCAAAGTCATACTATCTAGCCGGTAAATAATGGCTATGAATCTTTAGCAATTTTATGTCTTTGTACCTCTAGTGCGCTCATTTTAGAAATGAAACAATGAATCAAAACACTTCTCCTACAGGGTTTCCTCATCTATGCAGCAATATATACAGAGTGCTTGATCTAATGCCTACTCAGCTCTCGGTAAGTGTTAGCTATCCAGACGTCCACTCCTTACATGCTATTGTTCTTCACGTAAAAGTTCTGGGTAGTTGATCACATATCAGGTTTCCATAATTTTATTCGTAAGATGATATAGTTAGAAGAGCACTAAAAGTACTGTTCTTAAAAAGATTAAAAAAATAAGAGTCTGCACTGTAGGAATAATCCTGAGAAATTACTGTTTGTTAGTGTACGTAGTAAGGACCTTAAAAATTTATATAAAGATGAGTATCTGCAGGTAGAGAACAAGATTCTTTTGTTTAATTCTGTTACTGTATTTTAATTAGAACATTTTTTCTTTTTTCATTCCTCTCCTCTGCTCCTCCCATAAATCCTTCGCTGCTCCCCTTCAAATCCACGGCCTCTTTTTTTTTTTTTTTTTAAACAAATCAATCGTTATTGCATATGTGTATTTGCATATACATCCCCAAACATAATCCCTGTGTGTATTAAATGTTACCACCCTGGCCGTTTGGTCCTGGACAATGAATTGGTGTGCTCTTCCACATCCCCACCAGCTTCAGCTTTACTCAGTTGCCCGTAGGTCTTCCAGGAATCTCTCTCTGCCTCTGCAGCCCTGGGATTACAAGGGCACACTCCCATACCTGGTCCTTTTAAAACATGAATTCCAGGAATCTAACAGATCATCCTATGGCAGGGCAAGAGCTTTACCGAGAGAGCCCACTCTCAGCCCCATTCTGTGTTCCCGATGCTTGACAGGCATGCAATAAGATAAGGACCTAGCAGGCATATAGCACCCTAATTGGAAGATGTATTTTTTTTTAAAGTTTTTATTTTTGTTGTTGAATGTGTCTTTTCAAGTTGCTAGCTGAATTCCCATAACTGTTTTTCTCTGCAGAGAAACCCTTGATGGAGATTTTATGTAAGACTGTGTAGGACCGAAAGCAAACAAAACTACTTACGTTGAGTCCACAGGCCAAAGGAAGAAAGGGTATAAAGCACCCTAGAGGTTTCCTTAGAAGTTATCATGTGGAACTCTCCTCAGGCCTTTCAATTAATTTTGAAATTTGAGATGATAGACAGGTGTTTACCACGTTTAAAAATTCTCCCTATTCGGGAACACATAATCATTGCAAGTTCCATGGGGCAAACACACTGAGAAGCGGTTTCTGTTTTCTTATTAATAAGGTAACCCCGCTTTCTCAGGTCAGGAAGAATTGGTTGCCAACACCAAAAAAAATCAAGCAAAGTGTTAGCAGAGTCTTGATCCTGCACTGACTTCCCCTGTGTTCCCTTATTATTGATGAATAGGAAGTCTGAACAGTTCTTTCTGGAAGGAAGATTGTGACTTTGAATTGGAGATGTATATTTGGGTCACAAGTGAAATCTACTTTCAATTTAGAGGCTGTGGTAAAAACCAAAAACAGGATGAACCATATGTAACTTTCAAGTGTCCATGATGTTTTTTAAGAGTAGCAAATATTCTTATTCTTGTGAGGAGTGTCCACTGATCTACTTAGAAAAAGCCCAAGGCAGAATTCAAAGACCTTATTCTTCGGGACACTTACTTTGAACCATGCAGAAATTATCTCCTTCAAAAGCACGCGAGGGCCAAGGAGATGGCTAGCAGGTAAGGCTTACTGTGTAAGCATCAGGACCCAAGTCTCGTTCCTCAGCACGCATATAAACGTTTAGGCATCCACAGGTACACATACACATGTATATTCATACATGCATATATGACGCCCCACATGCAAAAAAGCATACACATGCACACATACCACACACATGTACTTCTCTCCCTCATATTTGTGTGTCTTTGCATAAGAGGAAGAACTCTGTGTCACGGGATAGTAAATGATAATTTTTGCTTTAAACAGTACCATATGGATTAACTCTCTCATTCAGGCATACCATGCACACATAGGCACACATAAGCCCTACCGAGAAGCCAATCATGTTTAATGGTTTCTGATTCATCCTACCAGGGAGATATGTGTATTTCTTTACCCTAGATAAACATGACTGGGGCAGTTTTGTGCTAATGATTCATACAAAGAACTACAGCTCCAGTCCAGTTCAGTTGGGATACAATATTAACCAGAACAATTCTTTTAAATGATTGTTTTTCTTTAAGTTAATTCTGGCAGTAACATTTTGACATGAATGCTTTTGATATAAAAAAAAAAATTAAGATGCTCATGAAAAGGCCCAAACGTCACCACAGACTGCAATAGTGGCAGCCACTCTCATATTGTTTTTACTATATTAGCAATGGTTACACTCACATGTCCACAGTTCCTCACAGCAAAAATAAGAATAGATAACTCAAGAGTCTATGTGTGTTTTTCTGCTTTCCTGAATAGAATGTTCAAACCTCATGACACTACCAAATTAAAATGACAAATATTTCATGTTTTCATTTCTTTATTTTTCTCCAGAAAATTTTGATATGGAAACCAAATTCTTACTTGGAGAAAGGGGGAAAAACATAGAAACATAGAGAGACAGACGGTCCATTTAACTTACATTATCATGAGCACTCACTGTTGTAGGCAACACTTTTTATTCTTTGTAGAAAAAGAAGAAATTAAAAAAAAACAAAACAAAACAAACAAACAGCACCATTAAAGAATGCATGATCCCTGAATTCTAAACAAAACACTGCCTAAAACTTTCATTTTTTCAACGCTTGTCGCAGCCAGTCACATTCAGTCAGGTATCAAAGCAAGCATAACGCTGTTCAGTTGTAGCAGTTTTATGGATCAACTTCACCCCCTCCTGAGGGTTTTACACACCTTTCTGAGTTTTTCCTGTGGGAATAATATATTCTTTGGTAGAGGACTGAAGGAGGGTTTCACTTTTCTGTATGCTGATAGGAAATGTCTGTGTACAATCAGGGCCTAGGCCCCAGTCTGTGTGTGCCATGCGTGGTGTATTCGGGTTAGCTTCACATTTTGCTGTTACACTGGAGGAGTAAATTCCGTCTTTGAAAAATTAAAAAAAAAAGGCATTAAACGGCTAATGTCAAACAGATGTAAACATTTAGAATACTGACCAAAAGAAGGAACAATATGCACAAACGCTTTTTTTTTTTTTTTTTTTTTTAAAGAAAAGAATGGTACTGAAAACATGAATGAGATCGGATTTCTGTGAAGCAAGGAGGGGATACAGCAGAGCCAGGAAGTGAGGGGAAACCAGGTAAAGCACTTTTCTGGAACATTCGTGAACAGCACAAACACAACAAAGTCTCTCTACAGTCTAGATTATTCTGTGACTATAAAATATAGTTCAAAGCTAAATAGTGTATGCTATTAAAAACAGCAGCTCCTTTAAATTATAGTAAAAATGCCTTTCGCTCGCTTTACAGTGACAAACATGAGGACAGGAGGCGACACAATTCTTACAGTGACATTTTGGCTACATAGGCCCCTGACAGTTGATGAGTTCTGTCCCAGGACTTTTCACATTGTTCTCGGGGAACACAGATGGACCGGAGTCTGAGCTCTGTGTGTTCGGTGGGGTAGGTATCCCTAGGCAGCGACTGGGATAATGAGCTTCAACACCAGGCTAGGACCATTCGGGCCTAAGCTTGGCTTCAGCGTCTAACACCCGGGCTTCCTCACACCTCACCCGGAGAAGCAGGGAGACTGGCTATAGCAAATCCCTCTTTTGAAATTGTGCGAGTGTTTGTAAAGGAATCAGGCTTGCAGCATCATGTACTTTAAAACAAAACAAAACAAAACAATATTTTTGACATTATAAAGCACCACAGGTACAAACTGGTTTCTGTATGCTTATTTTGAACTGAGTAAGGATATCCAACGTCCAGAAGTCAGCTATGCCTCCATAGCTCACCCCGGAAGCAGACACCGCCATGAAGTCTTTCTAGCAACCTGGCTCAGCCTCATAGGTTTTCAAGTTTGTTTCTTAACACTAGGCCTTTACAGGGAAATACTCTACATAACTATGGTGCTCTGGTCATTGCGTTTTGCATTCTCACTTTGGGGAATGAAAAATATCTTCATTTTGAAAATGAATTTGCATCAAAATGCTTTTATTAACATGCCCATTAACTAGCTAAATGCTTTATATACCTCAGGCATATGCATATCGCATGGAGGGGAATAGGGCATGGTAGTCTCCTTCCCATTCCCTGCCCCAAAAGTGCTCTTTTGAGAAATACAGCCTTTGTGATTAACAATAAATCCATGTTGCATGTGCAAGTTGTGTTCCTGACAGGGGACTAACTTTGTCCAATAATCAGGAAAATGCGCACATGTAGTTTGCACATTACATCACCATAACCGCATCGTAAATAGCATTGTCTGGCTGCACACACGCAGAAACAGATAGAATCAGGAAGCTGAGAAGCTGCTTGCCTCATTCAAATATGCTGGCTTTCATATAAATGTAAAACGCGTACCCACAAAACACTTAGCCGACATTTCGCTTCTGAATTTCGTTATTGTTGTCACTCCAAAGATAATGTCTCAGGAAAATAAACCATAAGAGAACATTGAGAATTTGAACTGGGGCAGAAAAGAGGAAGATCTAGAAAAATGATGTTCTTTGGACCTGGGTGACAGAATCCATGCATTATCAACATTTGAATTTCCAAACTTACTATGTGAAAAATCCAAACATACAGAAGGACACTTTTTCTTTATTCCCAGGAAGCAATTGGCAGGCAGTATTAAAAAAAAAAAAAAAAAAGGCGCAGCTGACAATGAGCTCAGTATCCCTTCAGCCTCAACTGTCCCTCTCATACAGAGTGCAAAGGCTTCGTAGACTTGGGTTTAACAGGTGTCAGGTACTGGCGTTGTAGTTCAGGATCTGCTGGTGTAGACAGTATCTGACGCTGGAATAGCAGCGATTAAATAGGAAGGGGTAGCATGCAAGTGTCATTGTGTATTGGGGTGCCCCGCTGCGAGGCTAAGAGCACAATCTTCAAAATTAAGATGATATCACACCCAAGCAGACCATAAGGGCATCACTGATAAGCACAGCGTGCAGATATACCCTGGCAGGCAGGCAGCTCACTACCCCAGCCCTAAGGCTGCAGTCCTGGGGTATAGCCGGCCAAGAGCAGCGCTGGCTTTCTCCATTGTCAATTCTGTTAGCTTTGATACGAAAGGCAGTGACAGGACCGAGGCACCGCACCACTGCCACAGGCAGGCCTTCCTTTGCTCTTCTCTCTTAAGATAAAGGATCTTTCACATTCGGTAATTTGTTAAAACAATGTCCCCGCCACCTAAAGAAATTTGGCAACATCACAATAAAAAATTTAGAGGACAAAAATAAATAAATAAATAAACCCCACCACAGCTGGTTGTGTGTGTGTGTGTTTTTTTTTTTTTAAACGTGGTTTTTCTTTCTTTCAGGAATGCATTTTCTACTCATTCCAGTTAAACTTTAAGATGCATTTTCAAGGAATGTCAAGAGAGTTTACATTGACAAGATGATCCCACATGAAAATATCTTTCACTCTTACCCTGGACATGTGATTTCCCCCCCTCTGGATTCTTTTGTTTTTAATTCTACAGGCACAATCAATGGGTTAATGGCACTCTACATTTTGTGCTCTGAAACTGAAATTAAATGGGTGCACTTCTCCTTCATCTTCTCGTTGCGTGCGTGTGCTTTTGGGAGCAGAGCACCTCGTCAGCACAGCTGTTTCCGGTATGAGGGTAGTCAGCGTGTGGATGGCTCTCAGAGGCTCAGTTTTCACTGGGGAAGCATGGAAGAGAAGCGTGAGGTACACCGCCCTCTCTCCATGTCCACTCCCCCAGGTCTGAGGAAAGAAATAGCAACGCATGCTGGAGGGGGTGACTTTTTTTTTTAATAAGGGTTATTCCAGAGTCAAAGACAGCTGTACAGACTGTGAATCAAAAGGGTAGAAACGGTTTTGAAAAATGTTACCCTTCACGCAACCTTCTGTAGTCCCTATCAACAATGAAACTTGCAAAGAGAGGCAGCCAGAGTACACTGGCATGGTGAAAGGCTACAGCTGCTCCATCCATGCCCAATTTCCACGTGGTAATTGGATTAGAGTGATTAGAATGGCTAATATTTTATGTCATCAACCCATGATACATGCATGCGCAACATTTTACTGTTTGTTTTTAATATTAGGGCATGGATTTTCTTTCATAGTTGCTCTTAAAAGCCACCTGCGGAACACCACCTAATCTTGGTCCATGACTATAAGCCAATGGATTTTACATTATCAGATATCCAAGGGCTACAATCAGACCACCTATCATCTCATGAAGCCCCATTGTCAGCTCACAATGAACATTCAACCACAATTTGTGGACAAAAATCCAAAGCCAATTCAGGTTTTTCTGCCAGTCTCTGAGAAAGAGTAAGAAAGGAGGAAAGAGAGCTTGGACAGTGGAGTTCACTGACACATCCTTCATGCACCTTCAGTGATCAGAATAAATATAAGGAATGTTGTTGTTAAAGGAGGCTCCCATTCCTACTATGTCTTCAACCACTGGGGAAGGGTAGGTCCCACAGAATCACTGGAGAAATGCTTGCTGTGGTGTCCAATCTATGGAAAGAGACGTGGCCAGCTTACACTATGCTTATCATAGTTTTCAACATCTGCATATCTGGTGATTAGTAAACTCAGGATGCCCTTACTGTCTAGGCCTGGGCTAAAAAGGAAAAAAAAAAAAAATATATATATATATATATATATGTATATATAACATATACATATATATATAAAAGAATGAGGCAGTGACCTTTAATACACAGATGGAAACACATCAAAGCTGAGAATGGTGACTGAACAGGCAAAAGCCATTCATGTGTGTTGCATCTTCCCCTGTATGAGAAACGCAAGAAAATAATTACTTAGAAAAAAACCAACCAGTCAAACAAACAAAAAACCAGATGACTTGCTCCTCAATGAGATATGCCGGCATAGAAGCCAACGCCTTCCTTATGACTCCTTGCTAATGATGTCAGGTGTTTTCATGTTAAAAATGGGGTGGAAGGGCGGGTGGGGGTGGGGGCGGGGCACCGCATCTTTCACTTGGCTCTTATCGGACAACCAGGCAAGCTACACAAAGTTTGGAAGGACCTATGCAGTCATCATGGCAGAAAGCTCCGCAGCCTTTGCACACGATCATGGCTTTGAGCCGGCAAGAACATTTCAGCTCTAACTCGTCTGCGTTGCTGTTGTCTGCGAAGTTCTGAACCGTCATCGGAGTGTTCTGACCTGCCAGCCCTGTGGCGGTGGCGGGGCTAGAGCCACTTCCCAGAATCCCAATGGACTTCTCAATGGCAGATGCTGCCCTTTTGAAATTTGTGCTCCCAAAGTGTATGGTTGGGTAACTTCCACAGAGTGGTTGTTGCTGTGGTACTGGTATTTTTTGAGCAGCTAGTTGGGCGAAGGGCTTCTGGGGCTCAGAGAGCAAGTAGGAAGAAAACTCTGCATTCTTTAACGCAAATGCCTTCAGCTGTTCTTTCACTTCATTCTGGTCATATGAAACCTGTTTCATGCCCAGTTCACAGCTGCTGCTTAAACCTTCCTCAAAAGAAAGAGGTTCTGATTTGATATTGCTACATAGGCCCGTGGACTGGGGCCAACTGAGTCGCTTAGTGGTTTCCATGGTGACTGGCGGTTGCTTCTGATCGGATGGGACGTCTACAGTTGGGAGAGGAGGAGGAGGTAGTGGAGGTGGCGGAGGGGGTGGCGGGGGCAGGGACAAGGGCGGAGGGGGCGGTGGGGGAGGCGGCGGGGGAGGTGGCAGCGGAAGATGGACCACTGCTTTGCCTGGCATTGTGTGTGCGGTGCCTCCCCCGTCGTCGCCTTCTTTTAGGGGCACGTTGGGGGACAGCATATTAGCTAGTCTTAGCTGGTGAGGTGCTGAAGGAAGATTAACATCTCCCAGTGCCTTTTGTTCAAGATGCCTGTTGAAGGCAAATGCACTGCAGCCCACTGGGGTCTTGGGAGAGGTCTGTAACAGAGCAGCAGTGGGAAGGGGTCCCCTGGCAGCCATGGGCATTTGGTAGAACTGCTGTCTGTGGGAGGTACCGGTGTCAGCATGGAAGCCATCGTTTTTGTTCACATGGAACAGGCCAGGCTGGAAGCTACATGCAGGCAACAGCCGCTTCTGCTGTTTGACCTCGGGGCTGGGCATGATCCTGTTGGCCATGGAGGGCTTACTGAGTCGCTCTTGCTTAAATGGCTGACTGGGTCCTAGCTGACTCATGCCTGGACTGATGACACAGGGTACCGCTTTGACATCTGGCACCATCACCACCTTCCCTGGCTCGCACTTGACTTGAGCGTGTTCTCCCACCGTCCTGGCTGCTCTCTTTTTGGGATGGTTTTCTCGCTTTCTCATTTGGAGTGGCGCTAGAGTCCCTGCCAGATAGCCCTTACCGTCTGGATTTGGAGAGCTGGATGGCATTTCCACCATGCTTCTCTCCAGCCCTGTCTTACCCACTGAGGTAGTTTGGAGTGGCGGAGGGAGCCTGTTGATTTCAAGTTTAGCTCCCAGTCTTGGCTGTGGTAACACCTTTTCCAGAGGCAGGTTGCCCTGCAGTAACTGCGTCACCAGGGGATTGTTAGCTTCCACAGAAGACAGGCGGCAACTTGAGCTGCCCGAGCTTGGAAGTCTTTTCAGGGTGTCTGCAGCCAAGGGGACAGCCTCTTCCACGGGGATCGTGGTGGAAGGCTTCACTGCCTGTGCTGGTTGCACACTAGTACTGCTTGTCACCTCCGTGGCTGGAGGAGGACGCTCGAGGCCAGGGAAATCCTCAGTGTCCATTCTGAAGCCCTTGTCTGCTTCATGAGGTTCGGGCTTCACTGGAAGACTGACATTGGCGATGAGGTTCCTAGGGTGGTGGTCTGACGCGTGTGCATAGCTGGCGTGCTCTGTCTTGACAGCCTTCAGAGCACTCTGCTCTGGGTGTTCTTTCTGTTTACTCGAACCCGGATGACTAGCCACAGGCTGTCCTGTGTTTCTCATTGGGTCTTCACTCCAGCAAATCCGGTTTCCTGGGTTATACTGATTGCTACAGGCTGTGTCTGTTTCGGTCTTGAAAGCACTTGCATTTCGTGCCTGCTCAGCGAAGCCAAGACGGGGCGCAGTCATGTCATTTTGTTTATCTGGAAGAGCAAGGGGCAATTCTCGGAGACTGGTGCAAGCGGTCTGCACTGTCTTACAGTCCTGTTTGGCTGCAGAAGCAGCCATGAGAACAGGGCCGTGGTCTGCACCTTCACTGGTGACCTGCTCAGGTCTACTGATGACAGACACCTGAGGACATGCCACCGGCTGTATGGCTACCTCTGTCCTCAGGGACCGGCTCTGGGGATCCACACTTGCTTCTGCACTTTCAATGGAGACGGTCAGAGACAAACTGGAGGTCAGTGTCGTGCTGTGGTCTACGATGACTTTACACGGAATTGACCTGTTTATGGTTGCTGGGGCAAAGCCCCCTGGTGGCTGCTGAGGTTTTCCAGAATTGTCTGTCCTGTTCCGAGGTGCTGGGTTTTTGTCTGAGCTGTCCCCGCTTAGTTTGGGGGGACTGTCGTACGAGTTTATGGTGAGCACATTTCCCGCAAACATTGCAATGGGTTGGCGTGAGACCAGTGGATCGGTGACAGCCACTGAATCACCACCGCTGAGGGCTGTTCTCATGGTGGCCGCCATGGACACTGTGGCCTGTTCTTCACTCCCAGGCATGGCTATCTTTTCAGAAGCGAATCTGTTATTAATCCCTGTGGGGGGAATCAAGACAGAGCTAGTGCAGAGATGGTTTGGCAAACTACTTGCAGTGGTAGGAGCTGCCACAGAAGCGTACTGACTGGACACTAAGTTAGCAGCCTTGCTGCCGGATACAAGCAGAGCCTTACCATCCATGGAGTTAGACTGTCTAGTACCTTCTGGAGCAGCTGGGATAGGAGTCCTGTTGATGCATTTTGGTACAAGGGCTATGCACGGAGCGTCAGATCCCTGGATGGAATTCAACATGCTTATGTTACAAGCAGAAATCGTACTGTTTGTACTGTCAACAGACATGAGGACAGAGGATTTGTCAACAGGACTCACAAAGGGATGCTCTTTAATTGCTCCCGACACAGCAGTGCTGCAGACAGACATAGGGACGGGGTTGATGGGACTTTTATTTAGAAGTATGGGTACACTGCTATTTTCAGAAGAGGTAGATGAGACAATTTTCTCAGTTAAGTGTGACACAGGTATGTTGTCATCAGAACTATGCACGGACAAGTCAGTGGCAGTTTCTGGAATCTGAGGGGCATTCAGAGGCGGCTGTAATACAGTGGCGGTCTCCCGGATGTGTGTGGGCTTGCTGCTAGGAGATCTGCAGTTTGGATTGACGATGATGACACCAGCGGAGCCTTCCATCTTTGTTTCCGGGGTAGAAGAGGTTTCCATATTGAGAGATTCTTCCTTGGAGCTGACAGTAGGCAACCGGGTCTCCTTGCAGGTCTGGAAGAGGTGGCCCCTGGCCTGATGTTTCGCAAAGAGCTTAGCTTTGGTCTGCTCTTTGATGTGGGCCAGGGTTCTTGCCTTCCCACCCTCTCCTGGGCTTCCCATGGCCCCTGAGACAATGCTCGCTGCAGCTGCAACCGCAGCAGCTGCAGCAGCCTCGCGCTGGGCACGGGCTTGCTGGGCACGGGCCTTGATGTCTGCAAGGGTCCTGGCTCCTGTGTTTCTGCCACTGCTGACCGATGTGCTGGTGGATGCCCGGGACTCCGCTTTGGAGACTGGCTGGCTCTTGATGATGAAAGGTGGCCCAATTTTAGAAAGCTGTATCTGAAAGAAGAGGGGATGAAAAGATGTTAGTGCGTAACTACCAGTGGGGAGGCTGGTAGGGTACAGTAACCCAAAGGGAGGATGAGACTATGGCTATCACTCACCTTGTAGAGTGTTTAGCAAACATAAAAACCTGGTTTATATGTCTATAGTCCCAGCACTCAGGAAATAAAGGTAGGTGCTTCTCCATGACCAGGAGCCAGCCTGGTCTACATAACTAGTTTCAGGCCACACAGTGAGATCTGCTCTCACTGAGCTTGAGGCAGGCTGAGCCTCCATGAGAACCACTTAAAAACAAATGGTTAGTGGGTGGGGTTGAGTGGCATTCAGTTATAATGTGGATTGAAATATATCTCAATGCCAGAACATACCATTTAGGATATAAACAAAAAGTACAGAATGAATATGACAATGGAGTCTTCCATCTATAAAGGCATCAGTCAGAAATTTCATTTAGCAAAATATGAGGGATCTTGTTAAGGTCATGTATGAATAGAACAAATGTCATGCTTCTTAGCATGAGATTAGCTCACACCTGGTGGAACACACTTGTATCTTAGAGTCTGAGGTTAGCCTATTTTGTAGAGTGAGTTCCAGGCCAGCCTGGGCAGCAGAGGGAGACTATGTCTCAAAAAATAGGTGATAAATAAGTAGAAAGGTAAGTAGGTAGATAGGTAGGTAGGTAGGTAGGTAGGTAGATAGATAAATATAGATGACATAGATAATTAGATGGATGATAGATGATATAAATAGAAATATAACTGATAGATGATAAATAGATATGTTGATTGATTATAGATGATAGATAGGTGATAGATGATAGAGATATATAGATAGATGGATGATAGATAAATGATAGATTATGTAGATAAATAGATCAAAGATAGATATATAATAGAAAGATAGATGATAAATAGATATATTGATTGATGATAGATAGGTAACAGTTGATAGAGATAGATAGATAGATAGATAGATAGATAGATAGATAGATAGATAGACAGAAATAAAGGAAAAATACTTACTTTTAAAACTACCTTTCCTGCTAGAGAAAAACAAACCAACTGAGATGTTTACTCATTTTAGCCTCCCTTCATTTAGTCCAAAAAAAAAAAAAAAAGCTCTGGCCAGGAATCCCGGAGACAAAAATTGTCATCCTGGCTCTGTGCAAAGATGACCATCTTTTGGAAGGTCACTGTGTGCCTCAGTGGCTCCATGGTCGGAGGGTGGTACAGTTTTGACTGACTCTCATCAACACCTGGCATGCTGCTTACCATGTGCAAAGGAACTCTATGAAAACTTCTAAACTTTCTGGTCAGTGGCTTTATATACACAGAGGATGCTGTACTTAAGCTCTCTCTTGACATTTTCATAAAATCACATGTGGGTGACTTGACTACTCCTGCATTTCCAAAAAGAATATCAGCTGGGTGATTTCCTTTAATATCGATCATCTATTGATACACTGCACCTGTCCCAGTCTACACCACTTACCTCATCATGATGGTCAACAGGCTAAAGGGTCATTAGCTCATTTATGAGGCACAAGAATTAGACTATAGCTTCCCATGGGGAAGTCTGTGATGACCTTATCGTTAAGAACACCCTCAGAGTCAGTTCGGGGGCTGAAAGGGTCTAGTTCCTGTCCTTGTTTCAAACTTAGACATTGTCTGTTCAGATAATTTTACAATTAGATAATGGCAGAGAGTCTGTGGACACCTAAGTTGGCTGTTCATGGGTATATTCTCCCTGTCCTTCCCCTCTCCATTTAGAACAAGATTTCCCCAGAATATTTATACGTGTCTCCAAAACATATGTCTACATGGACATTATAACTTCTGGACTGGTACTGGATCTTCCCACCTAGGCTGCATTTCTGGACATTTAGTAGAACGTCTCTATCTGAGCAATCTATTTTACTGATGTACAAACTGCTTATAAGTCACATTCTCCAATCCATGGCCAAGAATCACCTGTTTGCCAGAGGGATTGGTTACATTTTTTATTCTAAATATTTCCCTTAGCCTAAATAATTAAACATATTAAAACTCTACCTAAATCTGCTTAATCAAGATATTCCAGCCACATACTAAGTATATATTTAGTTTCCTTTTGTACTGAAAACATATATCATCTATCATACATTTATCCTATACCTACCTAGTCAATCTATTAATACATATTTAAATAAAGTGCATAGTAGTCTGAAAATCAGCTTTTGATTAGAAAAACAACACTGTCATATCTAAAAAAAATTCCTCCAAAAAGCATAGTTATGTTTTTCTTTCTATGGTTTACAAAATTAAACAGCAGAGAGGCTTATTAATTGCTGTTTGCAATAGATCTTTAAATGTTTAGAGACTTATTTAATAGAAACTGCTTTAGTAAGTTGAATAACTATAACCACACTTTTAACACTCAGCCTTGTAAAGATCCCGAATCACCTACAAAATTGGATGTAACACAGCAAAAAACTAGTACTTTTTAGAAGCTTAATATGATCTTAATTCTACAGCAACCTGTAATGAGAAAATTATCCTTTGTCTAAACATAAACTGGCATGACAAAAGCCACAAATGAACATAACAAAGCAGAGCAAAATTTAAAATCCTCTGATTTTTCTTTTGAATTAAAATTTTCAGTTTTCTGATCCATCTATATATTCTTTAACATACGTATTTTCTTAAAATAATAAAAGATAAACTGATCCAGGATAAAATCAAAGTATTTAAACAGGATTATCTGTCCATAAAGCTTTATGATTTGATGTCCTCTGAGGTCTCTTAATAAACAGTCTTAGATTTATTGACACATTATTGATACAGCTATTGCATTCTCTGACAGTTCACAAAGGAATTGTGTTATTTTGCTTAAGAAGTATATAAGAGTGCCCCTAAGCCATGCACTCTATCCTTGGCAGTGACAGTGGCTGTTCAATGTTTGTTGGGCCCTCATCTCTCAGTGCCAGCTCTGCTTCTGATGCAAGCCGATAGAACGTTAACATATCTCATACTTTCCCAAGTCTCTCATCTGTACCATGAGATGTATAAAAGTCCCGACCTCTTTGTAGTATGTAGGGGCCCCTAGGCCCTGCTCTTCTCCTCATTGTTCTTAAATCCTGCTTTCAAACATGTGGATAATTCAGATCTTTGTGCACAGAAACAATGTATAGCTTATTAGTTTTTTTTTTAAATGTATGTTAATGCATGCTGCATTGTCCTTGCAAGTACCACGGGGGACAGAAAGCTTCAGATACTCTGGAACAGGAGTTAAAGATGCTATTGAGTCACCTGATATGGATGCTGGCAATGAACACGGGCCCCCTGCAAGAGTGGTAAGTGTTCTTAGCCACCAGTTTATCTCTGAAATCTCCTCTATGCAGTTTTTTAAAAAATAATTATGTTAGAGTGGGCATGAGTAGATTACAGTTTTCTATGTGAAGCCTAAAGAAATATCCAATTTCTGAAAATTAAGTTTCTAAGGAAAGGACCATATCTACAGATTAGTCTGTTTAAAATACCATACCTTGAGAGGGGGAACCCGGGGCTCCTCACGTGGCAGCTGCTCTTTCTCAGGTGGACTGCTGGAAGCTAGGCCCCGAGCTGACTGGTCATCTTCTATCCTGGCTCGTTTTTCTTTACATATTCCAAAGCTATGTTCCACAGTCTTCCTCTTTGCTATCTCTGACTCTCTGCTTTCATTTCTTATCCCATCGGGTGACTTGGAGGGCTCTGATACTTTGGAAGTATATGGGGTCTCCAATCGGCTCAGTGTACTGGCCTGCTTATGCATTTTGTTTCTCGAGCCTTCTAGGAATGGAGCCTTATCTACTGATGGCACGTATGGCTTGTCCTGTAGTTTAGCTGCTGGAATATCACTCCCCTTAGTCTCCGTCTCCTCAGAAAAGACAGGGAATTCCAATGGTGAAGACACCCCTTTCTTTTCAGTTCTTTGCAGGACACTATGGTTTTTAACTTTCATCATTTCTGTAGAAGGAAGTTCTGGGATGGAAGGAGTGTAGAGCTTCTCCATTTCGATGTGAGAGTGGCAAGGCTCCTTACTCAGAGTCTGGCTGTGCAGTTCTTCAGGTGGCAGTGCATCAGGCACAATGGAAGAACTCATGTTGATGGGTTCTGGAACGTTGGACAAAGGCTTTGGGTGGGAGACAAGGTTCTCTCCCAGGGACTTGGTGGGGACAGAAGGTTCATCTTTCTGTGGAGAGAGAGCTTCTTCAGATCCCGAAGGTGACTTTCTCTGTTGATGTACCATTCTTTCACTCATGGAAGAATTAGAAATTGGAGAAGTCTCTGCAGGAATTGGCAAACTGGATACAAAAGGTGTCTCAGTGGTGAGTAGCATGGAAGACACTGAGGAAGTTTCTGACGTCAGTGGTAAATCAGACATTGGAGATGCTTCTGATGTCAGAGGTAAGTTAGACACTGGGGATGCCTCGGATGTCAGAGGTAAGTTGGACATAAGAGATGCTTCTGAGATTTCAGGTGAGGTGGCTAGTGGAGAGACCTCTGATACTAAAGATGCATGAAGGCTATCATCAGCAGGATTCCTCTGGTTGTACTTATCTGTATTCTCAGTGCTGGACACCTCAGAACAGAATGTTGTTTCCAGAGAGGCTGGGGTGCACGACTCTTCAGATGTGGACTGTGTTTCCCCACCTGGGGATGGAAGGCTGGCACATGCTTCCTCTGGGCTCTCAGAGGAGAAGGAAGTCTCAGAGATGCAAGCATTTTCCGAGAGCTGTTCTTCAGGGTCACTCTGCAGCTCCATATCTACAGCAATTCCCTCATTTGGAAGCTGGCTTTCCAGAGAAGATGGCTCTGCTCCCAGAGCTATAGTGCTAGTCTCTATGGTGGTTTCTTGTTCCTTCTGTTCTGCATCAAGGACATGAGTGACAGATGAAGTGCAAGGAACAAGAGAGTCGCAGATTTCCAGTTGGTCAATGACAACTGACATTTCTTCCTGGGGACATTCCAATTTCTCATCTATCTTCACTTCAATATGAGGTAAAGTTTCTAAAATATCATTCATTACTACACAGGACTCCAAGCCATCTTCAGGTGCTACTACCTGGGGCTCTTCACAAGAGGTGGCTGGACTTTCAGAATCCTCGGAAATCTCAGGGATGCTCTTATGAGTTTCATCTTGACATTCATAAATACTTGTCTCTACCTCTTCTGCCACTTCCTCCTGAATCACAGATTCCTCGGGGATAAAGATGTCTTCTGTTTCTGATTCTGTCATTACATCCTTCACTGGAACCTCTAACATTGGACAAATGGTAGTGCAGAAGTCGGGCTCTGAGGAAGCTGAAGTTTTCATGATTTTTGGTTGCTGTTCTTGTAATGCAGTCTGTGCCGAAGCACCCGGAATGCCAGAGTTCCCGTGGGAGGAACTCCCTTCAGCTCCGTCATGGCTTGGTCCAGAAGTAAGCTTCACAGATTCTTCTCTGGACATGCCCAATCTGAGTAAAAATTAGAGATATCATTGTTCAGCCACAAACAAAGGGCACAGATTGGATCTCTTACAAGTTCAGTATTCAATAAAGGTAAATGCATTGAGTTAATTATAATCAAAATCATAATGTGACTTAATCATAAGTCACATGATTAATTTGTGCTAAGTAGTTCCTGATATATCCCCAGTGCTGCCTTTATACATAAAAGAAGCTGCAGCTAATTAAGAAAGGCAATTTTTAGTTTATGAGCAAAGAGTTACGTGAATCTTACCAAATATTAGTAAAAGGAATTTGAATATTACAAATAACAATGAATCAGAGAATATGGTCAGAAAAATCAAAGAATAAAAAAAAAACCTACTTTTTTTGAAGTCATAAAATAAAAAAAGATGTCTCTATAATATAAAAATTATAGTCTTTAATATGTAATAGAAATAATTAAATAAATAGGAGTTTCATGAACTATATTGAATTTTAAAATTGAAATGATTTTCAAAGATTGGGTATCTTAAAACAATCTAAGAAATGCTATGCAATCTTTATCTTACTATCTAATTCTCTAAGTAAGTATGAAGAATAATAAAACAACTTAGAATTAGTATTCTACCAGATACTTGTGTCAACCAAATGTATGTGCATGCCTTAATATGAAGCTCTTCCATACTGGATAGAAGAGAAAAATCCCAAGATAATCTATCTTAATGTTGGGTCCTCAGTCAAGGCTAAGTAAAATTACAGTGAAATTTGCAGCGTGTCACTGTTTTCTTCATATTAATTGGCAGCATCAGCAGCAGATGGCAGAGGAATACATTATAAATGAAGCCAGAGTTAGGGTGTAGGCAATGAAAAGGTTTGGATAGTAATATTCTTAGGAAAACTTAGAGCAATGAAAAGACAAATGGTGTCAGTCAACTGAAAAGGGTCTCGTGCTGTTGCAAATCTTTCACAGAGTGGGGAGTCTAAGGAATGTAGGAACAGCAAATAAAAGAGGTTGCTACTGTCATGTGGCAGCTCTCCAACATGAATTAATTAATATATGAAAGAGTAAAGGATAAGTTAAGTGATGTCCTAAGTAAAAAACAAAAACAAACAAACAAACAAACAAACAAACAAAACCTACTGATGATGGACCACAGTGGTGGTTCTCATCCATCATCACCTTTTAATAGAGTTTCTCATGTTGGTCCACCAACCAAAAAATCATTTTCATTTTTATGCCATAGCTATAATTTTGCTAGTGTTTTAAATTGTAATGTAAATAGCTGACATACAACTCCTGTGAGTCACTTGACCCCCAAAGGGGTGGTAACCCACAGTTTGAGAACCACTAGTCTACAGGAAGAAAATGCTCTGGAGGATGATCGTGTGTTTCAGAGTGAGACATGGGTGGTTGGAAACTGTTACTCATGGCATTGTAGCTGACATCTTCTGTGGCAATGCCTAGTCATCAAATGTGCTTGAGAATCGGGAAAGTATCGGAACTCCGTAGGGGGAAAAATGTGCATGTTTGCGAATTCTTTTTACGGGAGTTACTTGTGGAATTCAGGTTTTGAACAACTTATTGAACTTCCTTATACAGGCCATAATATCTAGCATCACATTCCCTGCTACCTGTCTAACCTTTTATAATAACATCAGTGCAGTCCGGGTGGGTTTCAGCCTTGTCCCTCACAGTTCTCAGTGCTGCCCGGCTTGAACATGACCTAGAAAGCCTCTAACAATGTGAATTTCTGGGTTCAAACCCTGGAGATGCTCCGTCAATATATTTCAAGTGGGTCTTGAAATCTGCGCATATGTTTACATTTTCCCATGGGAGATTCTGATGCTGCAACCCTGCTGGCGCCAGCACATGGAGACCTGTCGCTAGCCTGCCTCGTCTGGGAGTTGTGAGAAAGCGTACATGTGCATCCAGGGAGCCTGCCAGAGCAGGCAAAGACCTCCCTGCTAATGAGGACAAGTCACCACTGCTGGCCCATGCTGAACAGGAAGCCTCTCTGTGAGTGCGGATGTGGATGTGTGTACGTGTGCTTTCCTGTGTGTGCAGCTGCATGTGTGCACGTGGGCGTGTGTGCATGAAGAGTAAAGTCGCTCCCAAGTGTTTTTCCTCAGATATAATTCACACTGGATTAATTTTATTAGTTAGTTTCTTTATCCATTTCTTTATTCATATATTTATTTATGTATGTGTCAATGTGTCTACATGAGTGTGTATGTGTACATGTGTGCGTATATATGCGTACGCACAGAAGCAAGGAGAGGGCATCTGATTCCTTGAAGATGGTTATAGGTGTTTTCAGAATGCCATCTGCATGCCTCCCCCCATCTGTGTGTGTGTGTGTGTGTGTGTGTGTGTGTGTGTGTGCTGTGTCTGCATGCAACTTGGTTTTTGATTCTGTCCCTAACTTTCAAGCTTACCAAACAGATAAGGACAGCTGACCAGCAAGCCTACCTTTACAGTGCTAAGATTATGAATGTGCCACCACACACACCTTTTGGTTGGTTCTGGAGCTTCCTGTTTGCACAGGAAGCACTCTATGGAGTAGGCTAGTCCCCTTTGCACACATACAGCCCCTTTAATAGGGATTACCTGCACATGCAGGAAAGCGCAAGTGACATTCCTGGGGTTGTCAAAACACTGACAGGAAAAATTTATGACATGAAATGGCACAGAAGATGTTACCTGAAGCCATCTCTGTACCCTTCATAGAAACATCAGTCAGCACAATTCCCTCTATGAAGATCTGGAGCTACAACCATTAGTTTCCGTATCTCCTTCCTTAGAAATCTGACTGAGACAGAGATTCTTTGCAATGTCTCTCTGCTAGACAGGATATGGGGGCGAGGGAGGTCTGCCTGCCTTCAGGTTAATTCAGGTACTACTGTGGATACATGTGCTTGCTAGTGTTTATTTTTATTTTTTTTAAAGAAGCATGGAGATGGTTCAGCAAGTAAAAGTCCTAGCCACAGAAGCAAGATGACCAAAGATTACTATTCAGAACCCATGCAAATGGCTGGATAGAGTGTGGAGCATGCCTATGCTGAGTTGGGAGGCAGAGGCCTCCGCTGATGGCTCCAGGTGGCCTGGAACACACAAATGATGGCAGAGACCCTGGATCAACAAGGTGGAAACAAAACAGAGTCCCAACTGTTGTTCCCTGACTTCACACAGGACACAGATGCTGTGACATGATGCTCCTCATATAGAAACATATACACATGAACACATTTTTTTAAATAAACCAATACACATGCGCACTCAAAATGTTTAATAAAACTGGGCTACGCAGATGAAGTGGAAGACATACCTCAGCTTCTCTCACAAGAACTCTCAACTTCTCTCAACACAAGAACTAAGCACATGCTAGCATGGAAACATGAAGTCACTATTTGCAGGAGAATTGAATGTGTCTAAATTACTTGTCCCTACAATATTCACTAATGAAAATACTTGTATAAAATCTAAGGGAATTTTATCAAAATCCACTTAAGAAAACCACAATCGACTTCTTCAGGATTTCACTGTAATTTTTGGACTAAGATGATTTTCATGGACACATTATAAAGCTTGAAAGAGCGTTTTAAAAATTTAAGTGCTGATATGTCACTATAATTTTACCTGCAGCTTCGTACATTGGGGACCATTGCCTTTTATCACGGGTTTATTAAGTTTTACAGCATACGAGGGTGCCGTGCGAAGCAGAGAATTACACTTTCATTTCCTTCCAGCAGAGGTGAGAGGAAAGCTCTCGTACTTACCTTTCTCCATAAAACCTCTCGAAAAATTTTTCTTTCCAAGGTTCTGTTTTCTTTTCCTTCTCAATTTCTTGCCTTATTCGTAATTGCATTTCTGGGGTAAACTCTCCTAGAAAGAGATTGGCAATGGACTCAATTAAAATGGTCACGTGTTCTGTCAATTCAAAAAGACCACATGTCACTCATTTGAGTAACCCTCACTGGAAGTTGAAGGTAAGAAATGTAAGGATCAAATCTCTAATATCTCCCCTTTTAGGAACATCGCTCAACTGGTCATTTCACATTACAACAACTCTAAAATATTTGGCAAAGGTATTACATGCTACGGGCTGCGAGTAAAACCATACATCCAGTGTCCTGGAGGAAATCATTCTGATGGATACAGAAGGCATATAATGGACTATGAAATATTGTCAAAAGCCCTGTACTGGCCATAAGAATAATATATGCATTGAAAGTAGAGATAGGACAGCATTTAATTTTTCTTAAGTCAATTAAGGAGGATTACATTCAGCAGTTGATTCTTGAGTTAGCTTTTAAAGGGTGATCGAGCTCTTGTAAGTGATTAAATCACAAAGCACGGAGACATGAATATATTTATGTCCTTTTGAGTGGCCAATTCTGAGCAGAATGTAGGATGAAATTAAGAAAGGCTGAAACCAATTACCCAATGCACACTCTAAGCAGAAATCAGCATTTCCTTCAAGAGACAGGAGCTCCTCATGGCATCCCATGAGGGAAGAGCAGAGATAAATAGTCTGGAAAGATAGGTGACAAGGTGGTGGAGAATCCGCAGGACTCCTGCCTCAAGACTTCTGAACAGCAATGGAGGGAAAGATGCAGGTCACACGTGGACCAGCAGCAGTGGGTAAGCCAACAGCTATCCAATTCAAAAGCAGAGTTATAGGTACTGTCAGTTTCCAAATACCCGAGTGTGAGGGTGGAGTGACAGCTCAGAGAGAGCAGAAGGAAGAACAAAAACACAAGGGGAAATTGTAGGCTTAGTAGAGCATTTGGGATTCAGTGTGTGTGGAACAGGCTACTGGGATCCGCAAAGACTGAAAAATGTTCCCGTGAAGTGCAGGAACCAGCCAGAACTGGAAGATTACAGACAATAGCCTAAACCCAGGTGGTAAACAAAGCTGCTTGAAGAAAACATACTGTTCAAAAGAAAGTGTTATGTTAGAGATGTCATTATTTATTGTAAAAAAAGGAGTTCCCAAAGGAAGCAGTGAATGGACTGTGAACAATCTGAAATATACTATGACTCTTTAAGGCACAGTGTTTGATATGAAATAGGGTTTTTAAAAGTGCAAACAAACAGAACAACATGCGGTGTGATAAAAGAAGTGGCACAAGAGGACTGAGGAGAAGGTGTGAACAGTAGGGACCAGCATTCCCAGGTGTCCTTCCCACCTGGGCCGACAGCTGGGAGTGAGGGGAACAATGCACAGCATTGGGCTTCTGAGTCTTTCTAAAAGGCTGGGTTGAGTTTAAAGGAGGTGAGGACAGAAGGTTCAGTGTGCCCTTAGAGCCCAGGACATTGAGGAAATACAATGGATTAAACTATGTCATAATTTCAAAGGAATATTATTTAACAAAA
The DNA here is from genome assembly GCF_907164565.1 of Psammomys obesus. Lineage (NCBI taxonomy): Eukaryota > Metazoa > Chordata > Mammalia > Rodentia > Muridae > Psammomys > Psammomys obesus. The sequence goes on from NW_026596069.1 coordinate 13,458,489, forward strand.
TGTATATGAAAAGTCCATGATATGTTACACATTCTTCAAAAAAATGCCCGGTATTCAAAAGGCTTGTTATCATCAAAGAATTAGTGAGTTTCTTAGTAAAGGGTGGCAATGTACTAAGTGAAAATGCATTTCAGGGAGGACCGGGGGAGACCTGGAAGTCAGAGGACTAGGTCAAGTTCAGTAGAGCATGTGAGAGTGCACTCCACAGAGTGTGAGCACTCTAATGGGTGCGCTCTACAGCGTGTGTGTGCGCTCTGCACAGTGCGTATACTCTACAGCGTGTGTGCCCTACAGAGTGCGTGCGCTCTAACGGTGGGTGTGAACTCTAGCCGTGTGTCTGTTCTCTAACAGAGCGCATTACTGTCCTAGGTCCTCTAGCAGGGCATGTGCCCTCTAGCACTGCGTGTGTGCTCTAGCGGAGCATATGCATTCTAATACTGTACACAGGTTCTAATGTAGTGAGAACTCTAGCAGACCGTGTGTGTGTGTTTTGTGTTCCAGCAGGGCGTGTGCACACTGACGTGGTACAGGCACCGTAGCAGTGGGTGTACTGTAACGCAGTACCTGTGAGCTAACGGAGTGTGCACGCTCCAACATAGCACCTGTGTTGTAGCATAGTACACATGCTCCAGTATGTCTCACAGTAACAGAAAACTAAGCTTTACCTTCTGCCAGTCGCTGCTTCCACCCTTGTGCTGCATATGCAAAGAATTCGTTATTTAGAGCTGAAGTACTGAGGCGTAAAATTCCATCACTGCCCATCTAGGAAATAAGCCGACAAAACAATATTCGATCAGAAATAATTCAGAGTGAAAGCATGCAAAAGGGAAACAGAGTTGAGTTCTCTCTCTCTCTGTGTGTGTGTGTGTGTGTGTGTGTGTGCATGTGAGTGAGTATGTGTTTTTTTTTTTTTTTTGTGTGTGTGTGTGAAGGAATGATGTAGGAAGAAGGAAGAAAAGGAAAAGGAACTGAACCAATGACTCCCTGGTTATCAATCACATGCCTTCTGCTTGCTGACTTCCAGCCCAGAGACAATTAGTGCCATCTCTGGCTACAGTTGGGCTGATTATAGGAGATAAAAAGATAGAGCACAGTCAAGCAGGGAATGCGGAGGGCTGAAAGATGCTGAGGGGATGCATGGGTGGGCAGGAGTAGTGGAGAACGAGCATGCAAGAAGTGGAGTCAGTGTGGTGCTGAGAGCATAGGCCATACTGCCAAAGAGCAAGCATGTAAGTTCATATATGGGACATGACAAGGATCTGTTAAATAATTTGCATGTGTGTGTATGTACCTGTGTGTGTGAGGGCAAGTAAACACTAGTGCTCATGGCTGTGTTGTGTGTATACTGTGGTGTGAATGTAGAAGTCAGTGGATGCCATGCTTGGTGGTTTCTCCCCTTCCACCATGTGGATCCTGGTGGTTGAACCCGTGGCATCAGGCCTGGTGGCTAGTGCTGTCCTTGTGGGGCCATCTCACCAGCCCACAAGGAGATGCCATATGTCCACGCTTTTATTATTCCTTCTAGTCTCCATCTTTGGCCATACAAATAACCATCTTAAAGATTTAATGCAATGGTTGTGTGAACATATCATCAGATAAATCATCTCTCAGGAGTAAAGAGGAATATGGATTCTGAAAAAACATACTATCTGGTCCAGACTGGGTTACAGAAAATCAAACTGAGAGAAGGCAGACATCAGGAACGTGAGAGGTCTGATGACTAATGGGAGGGCAGCAGAGGGGATGCTTACCAGCTCCATCTAAGGAGAAGCTGGACACCACTCAAATACTCAGTGTTCTGACCAATTTTACACAAGATTTCCTCCACTCATTGCTTACTCTCTATGTCACCGTTATTTAACAGGAACTTCTTAGGCCACCAGTGTGAGCTGACTTACCTGGTCCTTGTGTGGGTGCTAGCAATGGAGAAGAAGTCCCTCTCCCTAAGTTCCCAGTACATGTTACATGGACCAAATGATTCTGTTTCCTCCCGAGCCTTTCCCTTAATCTGTGCTCTGTGTGACTGGGATGGTTAGTATTGACTGTCATTTTGACAGAATGTAGAATCATCTAGAACACAAACCTCAGGGCACACCTGTGAAGAGGTGTCTAGATTGTGCTAATGAGTACAAGAAGCCCACTCTACATGTGTGTGGTAGCACTCCATGGGTTAGAGCCTAAATGCAAAGAATAAAATGAGCCAGGAGCCAGCATTCATCAATGTCTGTTCCTAGCTGCCACTGTCATGATGTCCCTACTGTGATAAACTGGATAAGCTATGAGCCAAGATAAAGCCTTTCTTCAGTTGCTCCTTGTCAGGTATTTGGTTACAGTAACTTTTAAAGTAAGTAGCATAGTAGCCATGATAAAGTTTTATGGTCATCAAGACAAAGCCTCTACCTTTTGTGAAAAACACTGCACAATCTGTCTTTTGACTGGATAATTCTAGAGCATCATTCTTGGAATTCGGTTTAACCACTTTTTCATTAGGTGTTATTGTTGGTAAGTTTCCAAAGCCTAGGATACGTGGATCTTACAGCTGAGAGTAGAATGGGGTAGTCCCAGTACCCCCTTGCCTACTGTGCATCCTGTCCTCCAAGTTCTACATTTAGTGAGATTAGAAGCCCACTTCCACCCTGGATCAATCAATTCTAATTGGACATGTTGCTCATTTTGATGCTAGTGTTGTTTGGGGGTCACAAATGCCCTGTGCATTGTAACAAAATTAGTAGCATGTCTGGTGCATGACCAACCCCCTCCAAGAATTTGTGACAGGCAGTCTTCATGCAAGTGCTATGAGAGCTAGAATGAAGCCAGCAGTGGTGATGCTCCATCCAGATCCTGAAGCCCACACAAGACAAACCAGCCAGGAAAATGGTCAGATGCCCTAGTCCCTCCCAAGTCTATAAAGTCTTAGACTTCTGCTCTAGTCCAGAGGTCTTGAATGTAACCTGCAGGAATAACCTGGGAACAACGCAGGTCCATGAGAAACACGGGTGACTGCAAATAAGACATAAGCCAGAGAATTTGGGCTTTAATCTCTGCCTGGGACTGGCCTACTGAGTGCTTCTCAAGTAAATGTGACATTCTGGATTAGTGGCCTCCCTGCCAAAGTGTCTCCTTTAATTTACTTCTACATTTTATGACATTTTCTAGCTTGAGTCACAAGGCAGAGGATCCATGAGGCCCTATTCTAGGAAACAGAACTCCCTCTAAAACTGATGACATCTCAGAAAAATCTAAAAGATCTATGCCTACAAAGGTGGCTTCAGGTATGTGTAAAGATGAAAAGGGGAGGGGCAGCGGATATGGAGTCATTGATAAATGCTGTTGGAAGAGGTAGGGGACAGATGATCAAAGGACAGTAAGTGATGGTGATCCTCAGGACTGGTGAAGGTCTTTGGGGTCAAGGAGGCCAGCGCACGGTGAGTATCTCGGAGGAAGAGCTAAAATCTCCTAGTATCACTCTGGCAGGAGGAAGTTAAAGATGTCTGCCTTTGAGGCCAAGCAGATTTTCCAGAAATGTTGCCAGTGTGTCCAGTGGTCTGTTTCTAAGCCTGGAATGTGGACAAAGCCTGCGTGAGGGTCCCCACGGTGCAGGAGAAAGGCTACTCCACTGGGAGAGAGGAAAAAAAGAGTAGTGGGTATGGGGCAAGTTTCCCACAAAGCAAAGGAGCCTGTGCACGGAGAATACCTGTGTTTACACATGGATTTACACATGTGTTTACACCTCGGGATGGGGAGGAAGGAAGTGTTCTGTGTTTAGGGACACGCATGGAACTGACCCATCAACAACCTATGTGATTTGCAGAGTCCCCAGTGTTCTCCATAATGGTTTTCTGGCTAGCTTTATTTTGGTTAGTGGAAGATTTGAAATTTATCTCTGGCAGATCACCTACAGAGTTCTCTTCCACATACTCTGCCAAGCTTGGGGCTCAGTTACTAATTTTAAGACACAAAGGAACATCAGATCCAGGGTAGCTCTGACAGCTTCTCAAGATCTGAGCACATGAAGATGCAGTGTGATATAAACACACTCTAGAACATGGAAGCTAGCCCTGGAGAAAGATCATTTTCTCTTCAAATAGCAAGTACATCAACAGTAAGGTTCCCAACCTATGGGAGACAGCACAATTAAACACCACGGCTAAAACAGACTTAGGAAATGTGTGCCAATAAAACTTTTAAAATACACTATTAATTTTATGGCCCTTAAAAATACTGTCTGAAAGATATAACACTTTAATGAACTAGAACAATAAACATTTCTGAAAGGTTAGTTATTTATTGATGAGCTATAAATTCTGTTTTTTATTAGCCATGATAGAAACATTCATTCTGAATAAATCTTCTCTCATGATGAAGTGTCTAGCTAAGCTATTGATTAGCCGTGCTTCCTTTTAAATTAGCAAGAAAAAAAAAAACTGACCAAAATTATTTCTCCAGGGAAAATAAGAGTAAGGAGAAGTGGATTCAAGCACAGATTCTGAGATGATCCAAAGGTTTAAACTTTCTTGACGCGTTTATTGTTTGCCTTTGCTGTTGGTTACTAAAACATTTTAACTGGTTGTGTTAATGCACTCCTGTAATCACATTCCTATGAGGTTCATTCAGGAGGAGTATTATGAATTTTAGGTCTGCCTGGACTCCAAGATGATATTTCATTTCAAAAACAAAAAGCAAAACAAACAAACAAAAATTTCGAAACAAAAGTGACAGAAATATTTGGGCATGGATATATGTCAGGTAGAAGTGACAGAAATATTTGGGCATGGATATATGTCAGGTAGAATTTAAAGCATTAAACAAACACTATGCAATATTATCTAACAATTGAACTTACACTTAATAAAATAATTTTTTCAATTTTGTGTGTGTGTGACAGAGAGAGAGAGAAAGAGAGAGAGAAAGAGAAGGGGAAGGGTCCGATTCCAGGGTCTCATATAGCCCAGGCTGGCCTCACTCTAGCTAATGCTGAACTTAAACTTCTATTCTTCCTCCTTCATCTTCCAAGTGCTGATATCACAGACCACCAAGATCAATATATTACCTAACTATTACTATTTTCTCTTTTATGTTTTCTTATTTTGCCTCTTCCAGTCACTTCCCTGCACAGTAAGAACACTCATTAGAGGAACATGAGAAGTGGAAAACGGGCAACAATGCATCTAGAAATACAAGCAACTTAGACTTCATTCTGTAGACAGTGGAGAGCTGTTCACTGTAAAGCCAAAATCTGGTGAAAAGAATCAAGTTAGTGCCCATAAGTAAGCTGGGTGCTGGTTTACTCTGACAGTGTTAGGGTACTCTCTCCTGTATTCACTGTTAAAAAAGGAGCTAACTGTGGCCACACTTGGAGGAAGTGGGAAAGAGCATATTTGGTAAACATCGAGGCAAGGAATAAAAACAGAGTACTCAGGTGTGGGAGGGAAGAAGAAGGAGTGAGGCACCTCAATATCACGGGCAGCATGGCTGGCAGCAGGTCCTCCTGGTCCTGGACTCCATGTAACATTCAGCTTGTCCACTGATGGAGTCAGCTAGACATGATTAAATCTGATATCTTAAAGGGGCTGTTCAGACTTTGGGGAAATGGCGTCCTAACATGGATGTAAGGTGAGGGAGTGTTGGAAAAATGATATGTATTATGAATGTGCTAACAGCCATCAAAACACTTAGAATTACTTAGGTCAACAGAGTATGCAGAGCCCTGTGCAAACTGTTTTGTTCCCATTAAAAAATAATCAATACGATCTTTAGAGGAAAGGAAACCCAGACAGTGAGACACTAAGCAGGGAAACTAATTCTAATACAGTGTCATGCTAGAGAGCAATGAACTCTGCACCATGTCACTGAGTCACTTATATTCTATTTGGTCAAGAACTCCATTATGAAAATGAGAGCATTCTGTTCTCTCTAAAAAGCAACTCTTCATTCCTATACCCTACCACTCAGAGGGATACTGACAGCTGGGGAGACTGATTATATATGTTCAGGTATCACTTGCAAAAGGGATTTTTTTTTCTCTAGAATTGCATGAAGGGACTTAAAGATTAAAAGAGGCTATGTGGGGGGGGGATGAGAAAGAGGAGAGAGGAGAGAATCACTAAAAGAAATAGGATCCAGAAATAGGATGAGAATGAGCTAAAGAATGCTTTGCAAATGATATTTGAGAATTAGTTTCAAAATTAGACTAAGACAATATTCCCCGAACTGTGTCTTCCAAAGCAGCTAAGATAGTAGATAGCTTTAGGGAAATGCACCTGCAAGGAAACTTTTTCTTCCAACAAATACAGTTTGTGCCTACTATTATATTTCCTTTTTTTTATTATACACAATCTTTAATATGCTGGAACTTTTTATAAGAATGGATTAGGCACTGTCTTACAACACTTATCAGCTTGTAATCCTCTCATGGAATAATTATCAAAATCTCATGGAGCAATTTCTCTCTGAGAATAGTCAGGGAAATAACACAGCAATGTGTGAGGACAGTCAGGATCAAACCATTTATGTCTAATGAAGGTGTTTCTGCATGTTCCATATGAAATTCATGTTTAACATAAAAATGAAAACGTTTTCAGATCTAGACATGAAAAAAATTCAAGATATTGCCAGAATAACAAAATTAAATATCCAAATGAATCATATAGAACGGGAAAGAAAAACCTGAAAATGGTATAATAATTCTTACTCTATTCTCTGAAGAACATCAAGATAAAATCCTGCTACAGACTGCAACTCACACAGTCACAACTGGTCAGAGCGCTGACCTTAAGTGAGGGTAAGTGATCATCTCTAAATCAGACATCTTTATCACGTGCGCACCTCCCTGCCTCCAAGGCTTAGGAAACAGCATGGAAAACAGGAGAGAAAGACTGTATGAACACAGTCGGGCAAGTGTCCTTGCTGAATCGTGGAACATCTTTTGAGTATATGGCCAGGAGTAGTATATTTGGACTGAGAAATTGCCTTATTGATTTCCAAAGTGGCTGTACAATTTCGCACTCCCAACAACAATGGAGGAGTGTTCCCCTTGCTGCACATCCTCACCAGCAGGTTCTGTCACTTGTGATTTTTGATCTTAGCTATTCTGATAGGTGTAAGATGGAATCTCAGAGTCATTTTCATTTGCATTCCCATGATGACTAAGGACACTGAGCATTTCTTTAAGTGTTTCTCAGCCATTAGAGTTTCTTCTGTTGAGACTTCTTTGTTTAGTTCTATACCATTTTTTAAATAGGTTATTTGTTTTGTTGGTGTTTAATTTTTTGAGTTATTCAAATATTTTGGATATTATCCCTCTGTCAGATGTAGGGTTGGTGAAGATCTTTTCCCAGTTTGTAGGCTGCCGTTTTGTTCTATTGACAGTCCTTTGCCTTACAGAAGGTTTTCAGTTTCATGAGGTCCCATTTATAAATTGTTGATCTTAGAGCCTGGGTTGTTGGTCTTCTGTTTAGGAAGTTTTCTCCTATGCCAATGAGTTCCAGGCTTTTCCCTAATTTCTCTTCTAATAGTTTTATGTTGAGGTCTTTGATCCACTTGGACTTGAGATTTGTGCAGGGTGATGAATAGGGCTCTAGTTGCATTCTTCTTCATGCAGACATCAGTTAGACCAGCACCATTTGTTGAAGATCCCCAGACCCAAAGAAGCCAAGTAACAAGGAAGGCTCAAAAGAGGATACTTGAACCCCACTCAGAAAAGGAAATAGAATGATTGTCTGAAGTGGCTCAAGAGAGGGAACTGGGTGGGAGAGAGTGTGGGGAGGGAAATGAGGGTGAGGATCAGATGTGGGGAGAGCAGTGGCGGGAGGTGAAAGGCAGGAAGAGAGAAGGGAAACCAATGGGGAGGACATCTCTGAGACAAGCTGGAGGCCTATGACAGAGGAAGCTCCTCGGAGGATATGGGAGTGACTCTATCTGAGCCTCCTAGCTGCAGGGAACATGGAGACTGAAGGTGGCACCTCTTATCCAGGTGGGACTTCCATTGGAGGGAGGGAACATCCACCTACCCCACAAAACCTTTGATCCAAAATCTACACTGCCTACAAGATGTGGAGCGATCAAGATGAAACAGAGAAAGCGTGAATGGCCAACCGATGACTGGCCCACCCCATAGAAGAAATTCAACCCTTGACACCATTAACGAAACTCTGCTATGCTTTCGGACAGGAGCTTAGCATGACTTTCCTTTCAGAGGCTCCACACAGGAGCAGAATGAAACACATGCTGAGACCCACAGCCAAACTTTAGGCAGACCTACAGGAGTCTTGTGGAAGAGTCCAGGGAAGGATAGAAAGTCCTGGAGGGGACAAGAACCTTTCAAGAAGACCAACAATGTCAACTAACCTAGGGCCATAGGGGGCTTACAGAGACTGAAGCACCAACCAAAGATCATGCATGGACTTGACCTAGACCCATGCCACATATGTAACTGATGGGCAGCTTGGTCCTCATATGGGTCCCCTGTCAACAAGGGGAGTGTGGGCCAAAGCTGACATGGGGATAACTTTGTTTAAAAATAAAAGACTATACAAAACAGGAATTGAGGAGGACTTACTATAAAATCGTTTTCGGAATACGACAGGACTGTCACACTTATACACTGTTTGTAGTTGTGCTTTCCTGCATAAGACCTGCAGAAGATCAAGCCGGTAAAAACTGTCACATGGGTAGGGAAGGGGTCACGAAGTCCCACCCCTACCTGAGGAGCTATTGGCAGTGGATTGGTATAGGGTACAGAGTGTCATTTTTCTTCAGGGATGTGAGCCCTTGTGGGCTGACCATGCTCTGCTGGGTAGCTCCACACTCAGACACAAATAGGCAGCAATAAATAGATTCAGCAGGTAATACAAAAAAAAAAAAAAAAAAAAAAAAGAACATGAGGTTGAGAGGGAAGAGTACTGGGAGGAGTTGGACGGTGGGCTTAGGGTGCAGATGTGGTAAAGAGACATGGTACATATGTATGAAATTCTCCACAAATAAATAAACATATTTAAATTTCTTTGCAGGCAATTTCATTATTTTCTATTTTTTAATCTTTATGTGCATAAGCAACTGTTTTTATAAAAAAATGAGGTTTTCATTATACAGACATAAAGACATAAAAGAACTTTTTAAAGTTATGTCATTTTCATCCTTTCACCCGATTTTAAAAAATGCACAGAATCAAAATAAATGAACAAAGGAGAAACTTCGGAGAGAAAATATTATGAAAAAAAATCAACAGTTAGATGGAAAAGTGGAAGGCTTTTGTGTCATAATTGTTATGACAGAGTTTCAAAGCTGATTTTCATAATAAAAGCCTCCCCTGTTCCATGCCTAGATGATTTCCTTTCTTCCCACTGCCTGCTGCTTTTGTGATAGGCGCTCAACCCCAGGAAGAACTGACAAGGTACAGAGTTCAGCAGGGAAGGGTGGGAGCTAGGTCAGCTGCATCAAGGAGGAGGCCAGGGGTCATTTCGAACCGGAAGAAATTCTGGCAGAGGAGTGGGCAAGAGTACAGGACATTTGGTTATTGAGATTTGAATACATGCATTGAAAAGGGGCTCGAAAAAGCAAAAAAAGATTCTCAGGTGGTACAATGGGAACTAGATGTGTGGAAAATGATTCTTTCTCCTTATAACAAATGGTACACACTGCGTGTGTGTGTTGTATATACATATGTGTGACCTCGCATGTATTACACATGCTGTGTGCATGCGTTTATGAGTATATATTATACACATGCACACACACATACATATCTGTTTTCCCTCTGAAAATCCACTTTGTAAATAACTTAAGCTCCTGAATAAAATTATGGCCTCCAGTCCACACATTTAATTCTGTTATGATGATTAACCAGATGTTGATGGGGGGGGGGGATTCCATAGAACAAGACATATGGGATAGTAATTTTGCAGTCTTAGTGACCAGAAAAATGAATTTTTTTTTTTCTAACAAGGCTATTAAAAGTTTTTCTCTTAATTTCAGGACATACACTGGGGAGACAGTTGTCTCAAAGACATAGAAACCTTTAGAAAACAAACGGAAGAGAAGCTCAGTATTGGGTTGTGAGTGGGTTCAGTTACTGCGTGTCCACTAGGAGGCTCGTATGGGTTTTTGGTGTCTCTTCCCAGCAATATCAGCAACAGTAATTACGGTCCAGGGATGCTGTCCTGTACCTTTAATATTCTGAACCCCTTTAAATAATTAATGTGCCCTCAATTTGCCACACAGTGTAGGCTAATTTAAATAGTGCTTCAGCTGCCTGTTCAGACAAAATGTAGCTTGTATCAGAATCAGGAAAAAGAAAATAAAGACAGCTAAAGAAAAGCATAAACCCTCTGACAGATGAAGCCTTGATCTAAAATTAGAATAGTAAGCTTTGATATTCATGGAGCATCTACTTGATGACAAATCTGTAGACAACTGATGGCCACATCTTGGGGCCATTTGATAGGCACTAATGAGAAGTCTTGTTTTCATAATGACACAAAGGCAGATAATAAAAGTTGAACAAGGCTCACCAAATAAGCAAATGTGTACATATAATGTTTCCTGTTTGTTTTTTAGATAGGATCACTTATGTAGTCTCGCTTGGCTTTAAATCCCATAGGTAGCCAAAGATGAACTTGTTCTCCTGATCTTTCTGCCACGGTCTCTGAAGTTCTAGGATTATAGGTTTTCACCACCACATCCAGCTTTTGCATATTGTTTATAAGGTAATGTCCCTTTAAATTTTTTCCAGTGTTCCCTCTGTGGGAGGGAAAGGAGAAATGCAGACATTCAAATATACTCAGCCATTAAACAGAGCATGAGTGTTCTAGCTGCTGAAACTCAAGCTCATGTTCTCACAGAGATAAAATAAGGTTATGTTATAATATAGTGAGAACCAGAGAGTCACTGTTTCTATTTGTAATACTCTGAACAGCTGTGTTTAAGTAACTATCTATTAGTCACTCGTTTCTTTAACAAACACTTCATAAGCATCAACTATGTGCCAGGAACCATGAAATGGACAGACGTCTTCTGTTTCCACAAGAGCCAGGGCCCTACAGTGGGAACAGAAAGGATTCGGTGTTGGTAATACAAGAGAAGTTCTCAGAGTGGAATGGACATTAGGAGGAGCTCCTGACTTTGGCATTGCTCTGCCCTTGTCTCCTTTATTGTGGCTTTTTAAGCATCTTCTCTCTCCCACACCTGCTGCTTCCCATTGCCAGTTTGATAATAGCCCCTTCTCTTTATTATTCAATAAAACCTAGAACTCATAATAATAACAACTGCTATTAATTTAATGCTTGCAACAACTCTGCCCTCATTCTGTATTCATGGCTACAACAAAATTCCACAGACAGGTAACTTACATTGAAACCAAAATTGATTTCTCAATTTTGGAGGCTAGGGAGTCTAGCATTCAAGTGTCTTCAGATCTGGGATCTAGAAATTCCCATTTCCTGGTTCACAGATTGTGTTACCTTGCTATCTAACTTCAGTCATGCCCATCATGCTTTCAAAGGCCTCACCTAATAGTATCATCAGTATACATCTCCTATATGTGAATGTATGCATATGATACACACACACACACACACACACACACACACACACACACACATATTATAAAATATAAAAGCGCAAGAGGAATGCAAACATTCAGACCAAGCATCCATGCAAGATCTAGCCCCTAAAAGGCTTCCTTGTGTATGATACTAAAGTGCTTTCTTTCCATTAACATGTAGGTATTGTAGCTATTCTTTTGGTCAAGGTGGATCTGATAGGAGCTGGGAATATCACAGTTCAGATATCATAGTCCTTAGACACAGCTGAGGACTCTGGCCATGCAGAGTAAGGATGCGAGTATGTGGCAGAGGAGAGAAAACATGGACATAGGTTCATCGTTGCTGCTGCTGTTGCTTTAATACTTTTTGGTTGGAAATCTTTAGCCTGTGAAGTTCATCTCTCCACCGTTCAGCTCTATCATCAGTCAATGTGGATTTACTAGAATTTACTTCAGGGTTCTAGTGAGGAGTAAATTAATAAATATACACAGAACATACCAAATAACTCTGGTTTAGAGAACCGTCTCAGGAAGTTAATGAAGGGCTGATGATGTAAAAGCCTCAGGTAAACTGAGGCACCGTGGACAGGAGCCTGACACTGTTGATAACACCTGTGGCCTCTGGGTCCAGAAAGCTCCCCTCCACTGCGTTTACTACATTGCAACTGCAGAGGAACTGGCTAATGAACTCTTCCATCCCAACTCCTTTCTGTCCCCTAAGACCCCAAGTCCTCTGCACTACAGATGCACAGTTGCCACTCCTGAAGAGACTGGTGCCTTCATCGCTCTGATTAAACGGCAACCTACCTCTGAAGATGCCTGTCTGCTTTCTTCTATGTCCACGTGTACTCCATTAATCCTGATCTAACAGTTCAGGTTAATAATAACTATTTAGAGGGAGGCTAAGACAGAAGTGTGAATTTGGGACCAGTGGCTTCATAATGAGATCTTGTCTCAAAGTAAATGATGATACATAGATAGACAGATGGATGGATAGATAGATAGATAGATAGATAGATAGATAGATAGATACAGATATACATTCATACAAACATACATAGGTACACAGATACACAGACAACTAAAATAAGTAAACTTTTTAGAGGGTTTGACAGACCCTCTGTACCACTATAAAGTACCTCTACCGTTATGGTTTTCAACCCTTCTAATGATGCGACCCTTTAATACAGTTCCTCATTTGTGGTGACCCCAGCCAGAAAATTATTTTCATTGCTACTATGTAACTGTAATTTTACTATTGTTATAAACCAGAGCATAAATATCTGTGTTGTCCAATGGTCTTAGGCAATCCCAGCGAAAATGTCATTTGACTCCATGGGGGTCATGATCCACAAGTTGAGAGTCACTGCTCTTATGTGTGAAAAGCTTATATATAATTTAGTTTTGTGCATGAATGTGATTTCCTTCTGACACAAAAACAGGAGTGGTGAGAGGCCCTTACTCTGGCGGTTACATGAAATAAGAGTCATCCCATGCATTGCCTGGTGCACGGGCCTGTCATCCCAGTATCTTTGAATGCGGAAGCAGGATGATCTAATTGAAGACCATTTTAGATACAGATTAAGGTGATAACCAGCTTGGGTAAAAAGACTTCATCTGAAAATAAAACTGGACATTGGGCTGGCTACGCAGCTCAGTGATAGAAAAAGTGCAGTATGTAAAAGGTATCAAAGAGGAGGAAGAGAAGGAAAATTTAAAGGAGGAGAAGGGAAGGGAGGAAAAGAAAAAGCCATTTAAGAAAGGAGTGGGGGGAAAGTGGGGGGGGGGGGAGGGTCCAAGATGGTAGCGACCAGCACACATGTATCTGAGGGGCACAGGATCCCAAACTCCAAAATTGGTGAGTGGAGGGGTGGCTGAAGCCAGAACATCGACATTCCTGGGCGAGAGGGGACAACCTGTGAACTGAGACAGTTTGGATCCAGGTCACCCGTGGATGTCTTCTGGGAATGAGGGTGGCGAATATCGGATCCCCCCACCCTTGGACTGCCCCGTGCTCCAAGCACGGGCCTCCCTGCTCAGCAGAGGCAGCGGTGGCAGCTGATCCAAGAAGGAGACTCCATGCTCAGTGACTAAGATTGTAGAGGTGGCTGCCCCAAGTATGGGAGTCCCTTCCCAGAGGACAGACAGTGGACACCACTGAACTGACTGATCTACACTTTCATTTGCCCCTGTGGGCCAAAATCTGAGAGTAGAGAACAGGGGGATTTCCAATTAGGCCGGGGAGCCAGTGAGTGTGCCTTCAAGTGAGTGCTTGCAGAACCCCAGATCCAGGGTCCCCCTACTCTAACAACCAGATATCTGATCCCTCCCACCCACACACCCACTGTTGGCAACATAGGGATCCCTGGGACAGCGTTCTCAATACTGAAGCCCCTGTTCTATGGGTCTCCCAATGCAGTCCAGGCAAACATTTCCTAGAGACCAGATAGATCTGAATGCTAGGAGGACAATAAGACAGCCTTGTAGGCCATCGAGGCATTCAGGGTACCTGCATCTGTGCATTGCGCCCACGAACAGCACCAGCGCCCCCCCTCCTGTGCTTATGCTCCACCCTTCCAGGCATCTACATGCTCTAGCACCCTGTCCTTCAAGGCACACTTCCATGCACGCGCATGCACTCCCACACATGTGCCTGCGAACTTCCTCCCTTAGCTATAGCTGAAACACCAACATCCACTCTCGAACAGGTGGTCCTCTCTCATTTTTCTGAAGAATATTTCAGTCACCAGAGACAGAGTAACCAGTCTGAAGTACAGACTCCAGGAACAAACAGGGAAGATTATGGATAAGCAGATGGCTAGAGGTTGGAGTAAGAACATACCCAACAAAAATCAGGACATTATGGCTTCACAAGTGACATCAAAAATCAATGGATATTCTAATTCATTGGAAAAACAGGAAAATGATCTCATATTTATGCTTATCCAGTTATTAGAGACACATAAAGAGGAAATGTACAAAGCTCTCAAAGAAATACAGACAAATAGAGCCAAACAAATAGAGGCACAAGTAGAGGCATATAGAGAAGAAACTAGTAAAGCTCTTAAAGAAATACAGTCAAATACAGCTAAACAAATAGAGGTACATGTAGACACACAAGTAGTGGCATATAGAGGGAAAACGAACAAAAAAATAGAGGCCATCATGGAAAGATAAGACTCCACATTCAAACAGATGAAGAAAATCGTGCAAGACATGAAAACAGAATTAGAATCAATAAAGACAACACCTGGAGAAAACTCTGGAGCTAGAGAACATGGAGAAGGAAGGAATCACCAACAGAATACAAGAGATGGAAGAGAGAATGTCAGATGCTGAAGATACAGTTGCAGAAATTGATAAATGTCTCAAAGAAAAAGTAAAATTGGAAAAGTCACAAACACAAAACATCAGAGAAATCAGGGACACCATGAAAAGAAGAAATCTAAGAATAATAGGAGTAGGTGAAAAAGAAGATTCCAGGGTCCAAGGTCCAGAAAATATTTTCAGGAACATCATAGAAGAAAGTTTTCTCAACTTAAAGAAACAGATGTCCAGAAACATACAAGAGGCCTACAGAATGCTAAATAGACTAGACCAGAAAAGAAACTCCTCACATCACATAATAGTCAAAACACTGAATCTACAGAACAAACTAACTAAAAGGCAGAGATAAACTATCGAAATCAGAAAAAAAAAAAAACAAAAAAAAAAAAAAAAAAAAACAAAAACAAAAAAAAAAAAAAAAACATGAAAAGATAGACATAACAACAGACACCGAGGAAATCCAAATAAGCATTAGGTCTTACTACAAAAGCCTATATGCCACAAAATTTGAAAATCTAAATGAAATGGACAATTTTCTTGACAGATTCCATTTTCCAAAATTAAATCAAGATCAGGTAAATAGATTAAATAAGCCTATATTCCCCAAGGAAATAGAAGTAGTCATCAAAAGTCTGTCTTCCAAAAACAGCCCAGGGCCAGAAGGTTTTAGTACAGAATTTTATCGGACCTTCAAAGAAGAGCTAACTCCAATTCTCTTCAAACTATTCCACAAAATAGAAACTAAAGGAACATTACCAAACTCATTCTATGAAGCTGCAGTCATCTTGGTACCTAAACCACACAGAGACCAAACAAAAAAAGAGAACTTCAGACCTATCTCTCTTATGAATATTGATGCAAAAATACTCAAGAAAATACTTCCAAACCAAATCCAAGAACATATCAAAGATACCATACACCATGACCAAGAAGGCTTCATCCCAGGCATGCAGAGGTGGTTCAATATATGGAAATCCTTCAATGTAATCCACCATATAAACAAACTGAAGGAGAAAATAACACATGATTGTCTTCTAAGATGCCAGAAGAGCATTTGACAAAATCCAACAGCCATTCATGTTTAAAGTCTTGGAGAAATCAGGGATAGAAGGCACATATCTAAACATAGTAAAGACAATATACAGCAAGCCTATAGCCAACATCAAACTCAATAGAGAGAAACTTAAATCAATCCCACTAAAATCAGGCAGGGACAAGGCAAGGCTGCCTACTCTCTATTTTTTCAAGATAGTACTTGAAGTCCTTGGTAGAGCAATAAGACAACTAAAGGAGATTAGGGGATACATATCAGAAAGGAAGAAGTCAAAGTATCACTGTTGGAGATGATATGATAGTATATATGAATGACCCCAAAAATTCAACCAGAGAACTCCTTCAGCTGATAAACACCTTCACCAAAGTGGCTGGATGGAAAATTAACTCAAAAATATTTGTAGCCCTCCTGTATACAAAAGACAAAAGAGCTGAGAAAAAAATTAGGGAAACAACACCCTTCACAATAGCCACAAATAAGATTAACTACCTTGGTGTGACTCTAACCAAGCAAGTGAAAGATATGTTTGAAAAAAACTTTAAGTCTCTGAAGAAAGAAATCGAAGAAGATATCAGAAGATGCAAAGATCTCCTGTGCTCATGGATTGGTAGGATTAACACAGTGAAAATGACCATCCTGCCAAAAGCAATATACAGATTCAATGCAATTCCCATCAAAACACCAACACAATCCTTTACAGACCTTGAAAGAACAATTCTCAAATTCATATGAAAAAGCAAATAACCCAGAATTGTTAAAAACAATCCTGTAAACAGGAGATTGTCTGGAGGTATCTCCATCCCTGATCGCAAGATGTACTACACAGCAATCATAATAAAAACTGCATGGTACTGGCATAGAAACAGAATGGGGATCAATGGAATTGAATAGAAGACCCAGAATTGAACCCACACACCTATGGATAGTTGTTTCTGACAAAGAGGCCAAAACCATACAATGGAAAAAATACAGCATCTTCAATCAATGGTATTAGTCTAA
The DNA here is from genome assembly GCF_907164565.1 of Psammomys obesus. Taxonomy (NCBI): domain Eukaryota; kingdom Metazoa; phylum Chordata; class Mammalia; order Rodentia; family Muridae; genus Psammomys; species Psammomys obesus. The sequence goes on from NW_026596069.1 coordinate 13,475,408, forward strand.
CTGGATGTCTACATGCAGAAAAATGCAAATAGATCCATATTTATCACCGGCACAAAACTAAAGTCCAAGTGGATCAAAGACCTTAACATAAAACTAGACACACTAAATCTGTTAGGAGAAAAAAGTGGAGAAGAACCTTGAACACATTGGCACAGGAGACAACTTCCTGAACAGAACACCAACAGCACAGGCTCTAAGATTAACAATCAATAAATGGGACCTCATGAAACTGAAAAGCTTCTGTAAAGCAAAGGACACTGTCAACAGAACAAAATAACAGCTTACTGAGAGGGAAAGAATCTTCACCAACCCTATATCTGACAGAGGGCTGATATCCAGAATATATAAAGAACTCAAGAATTTGAACAGCAACAAATTTAGTAATCCAAATAAAAATGGGGTACAGAGTTAAACAGAAAATTCTCAATAGAAGAATATCAAATGGCAGAGAAACACTTAAAGAAATGCTCAATGTCCTTAGTCATAAGGGAAATGCAAATGAAAACATTCCTAGATTTCACCTTACATCCATAAGAATGGCTAACATCAAAAACTCAAGTTACCCTATATGCTGGAGCGGATGTGGAGAAAGGAGAACCCTTCTCCATTGATGGTGGAAATGTAAACTTGTACAACCACTTTGGAAATCAATCTGATGCTTTTCTCAAACAATTAGGAATACTGCTATCTCAAGATCCATTATAGCATTCCTAGGCATATATTCAAAATATGCTCAAGGATTAAACAAGGACATTTGCTCAACCATGTTCATAGCAGCTTTATTTGTAATAGCCAGAATTTGGAAACAACCCAGATGTTCCTTAACTGTGGAATGGATACAGAAATTGTGTTACATTTACACAATTGAATACTACTCATCAAGTAAAAACAAGGAAATCATGAAATTTGCAGGCCAATGGAGAGAAGATCATCCAGAGTGAGGAATCCCAGAAGCAGAAAGACACACATGGTGTATACTCACTTATAAGTAGATATTAGACATATAATATAGGATAAACACACTAAAATCTGTATGTGTATAGAAGCTAAGCAAGAAGGAGGATCCTGGGTAAGATGATCAATCCTCTCTCAGAAAGGCAAACAGGATGGACATGGGAAGAGGGAGAAAACAGAGAACAGGACAGGAGCCTACCAGCCTACCACAGAGGGCCTCTGAAAGACTTAACCCAGCAGGGTTTCGAAGCAGATGCTGAGACTCATAGCCAAACTTTGGGCAAAGTGATGGGAATCTTATGAAAGAAGGTGCAGATAGAAAGACCTGGAGGGGTGAGGATCTCCACAAGGAGAGCAACAGAACCAAAAAATCTGGGCACAAGGGTCTGTTCTGAGACTGTTACTCCAACCAAGAACTAAGGAGGTACCCTTGAACCCCCTGCACAGATGTAGCACATTGTCCAAGTGGGTTCCGTAGTTAAGGGGAACAGGGGCTGTCTCTGACATGAACTCAGTGGCTAGTTGTTTGATCACCTCCCACTGAGGGGGGAGCAGCCTTACCAGGCTACAGAGGGAGACAATGCAGCCAGTCCTGATGAAATCTGATAGGCTAGGAACAGGTGGAAGGGGAGGAGGACCATCTCTATCAGTGGTCTGGGGAAGGGGCAAGGGAGGGGAAGAGGGAGTAAGGGTGAGATTGTGAGGGGGTTACTGCTGTGATAAAAATGAATATATTGTAATTAATAAAAATAAATTAATAATAAAAAAGAAGAAATAAGAAAGGAATACCCCCTGCTCAGATATAGCCCATAGGTATCTCAGTTTCTATGTGGGTTCCTGAGTAAGGGGAACAGAGCTGCCCCTGTCATGAACTTGGTTGCTTGTTCTTTGATCACTTCCCCCTCATGATGAGGCCTTTCCAGGCCACAGAGAAAGAGGATCCAAGCAGTACTGATGAGACTTGATAAGCAAGGGGCAGATGGCAGAGGAGGAGAACTCCCCCTTTCAGTGGACTAGGAAAATGGGATAGCATAGAAGAGAGAAGGAGGGTGGGACTAGGGGTTGAGGAGGGGACTACAATCAGGATATACAATGAATAAATTGTAAAAGATGTAAAATAAAAGGAAAAAAATAAAATAAAATGACCAAAAAAAAAAAAAAAAAAAAAAGAAAGAAAGAAAGGAATACCTATACTATTTACTTCCTAGGGAGAGGAGTAGCCCTTTAAGAGCTGAGGGCTTCACAGGCTCAGAAAAACAAACGTTGCACATCTGGTATCATATAAGGAACCTATAATGAAAATGTGTGTGTGTGCATGTGTGTGTGTGTGTGTGTGTGTGTGTGTGTGTGTATGTGTAATCACAAAACTAGAAGGGGTTCACGAAAAGCAAGTAAGAGATCTTAGGGCAAGAGGAAAACAGGGTAGAAACATAGAAGAGAAAAACTGAAAGAGAAATACCTTAAGAGGGAAAGGAGCTTGCCTGGTCAGCCCCTGCTTACATTGTCAATTCATTCCTGAGCCATGAGACTAATGCCTGAGCCAGGAAGATGCTAAAAGTGTGATCGCTTCAGTGGCTGAACTGGATACACTGTGTGGCAGAGAAGTTGAACTCTGGGCGGGCAAGGAAAACTCAGTTGCTCACTTCATCAGTGGACAGACACTACTTGTTAAAAACCTGTTTGTTCCTGGGTGTATGTGCTTCAGTTTAAAAAATACAGGGAGAGAATACAGGATGTGAAGGCCTACAGCCAAAGCACCAAAGAGAGGTGTTGTAAACAGCAGGCTTTAATTTCTAGGAGGGCAGAAGCTTAAAAAAAAAAAAAACCAAAAAAACCAAAACAATGATTTAATAAACTCACTTTTGTGTGTTTAAAATGTGTCATTATTTGATACATCATGCAACACAAGCCAGTGTTTGTATAATTCTGCCTACCAGGTACTTTTGTTAAATGATCCCATAAAGAACATATAGATACCAGAAGCTACTATTAGCTACTGTCCTTTCTGCGTAGTAAGAAAGAGAAAAGAGAAAGAAATAAGGTCTTTCTGCCTCAGTCACCAACACTTGCTGCTGTTGTTGTGTGCAAGTCAACCACGTTCAAGCAATCCTGTAACTAGAAGGTACCCTTCCTTCTATTAAGCATAGCACAAAGCACAATTTAATTGTTGTACACAAGCCAATTCCTCTAACGTTCTCAAGGAAGGAAGGAAGGAAGGAAGGAAGGAAGGAAGGAAGGAAGGAAGGAAGGAAGGAAGG
>NW_026596069.1:13478629-13513267 GCF_907164565.1 Psammomys obesus
AGGAAGGAAGGAAGGAAGGAAGGAAGGAAGGAAGGAAGGAAGGAAGGGATAGAGAAAGAGCAGACTTTGGAAGTATTTGAGACATTCCACTCCCCCTCTCTTCTCCATAGTTAGGTCACTCACTGGGTCACTGTGGGGCTGGGTTTACAGTCAGAAATTGCTGCCAAACCCACTGTTCTATCTTGAGCATGCTCTGAACATCTAGTTTCTTAACAGTTTTCGGTCTTTGTTTCATTATTCAAACACATACAACTTCAAAGTTTAGTTTGCTTGAATTAACATTAATAAACATAAAAAATTTAGCATACTGTTCAAAAAATGACACATGTGTATTAAATTTAATGAGTAAAATCAATAGTAGTCATATAGCAAATGCTTGCTTTGTGATTTTTTTTTCTTTTCTCTTTTTCCCTTAAGTGTATTTTAACTTATGATGGGGCCATTCCAGGTGCCTCAGCTGTCATAATTTTATGATCACCTTAAACTCCAAGCCTATATAAACCTCCTCCTTTATGCAATATCTGTTGGGTGTTTTGTCACAGCAATGGAAAACTGATTAGTCCTTTGATCTGAGCAGTATTTGTTGTGGTAATCTACCAAATTGCCTTGGATGTTTCCTTCCGGCCTGCCCTCCTTTTCTTTCTTCTGCCTGTCTATCTCTCAGTCTCTCTGTTTGTCTGTCTGTCTCTCCCTCCCTTTATCCCCATCTCCAAGGGAAAGGTCATGGAGAACAGACGGGGTGTGGAATGTCTCAAATACTTCTAAAGTCTGCTCTTTCTCTCTCTCCCTCCCTCCCTCCCTCCCTCCCTCCCTCCCTCCCTCCCTCCCTTCCTTCCTTCCTTCCTTCCTTCCTTCCTTCCTTCCTTCCTTCCTTCCTTCCTCTTTCTTTCTTTCTTTCTTTCTTTCTTTCTTTCTTTCTTTCTTTCTTTCTTTCGTGGCTTGTCTCAACTGAACCTCACAGAGACCTTCCTGCCTCTGCTTTCCAAGTTCTGGGATTAAACACATGCACAACAACACTCATGTACTTCCTTTCTTAAGAACAACAATGGCAACAACACAGTTTGCGTATACCCTAGGCTAGCTTTGAATTCACTTTATAGCCTGGACTAGCCATCCTCTCCCAGCAACTCTCCAGGGTCAGTCTTTAGTGTGTCAAGATCACAGGTGTGAGTGACCACACTGAGCTTGTCTGTGATTTCATAAATATCATAATTCTCAATATGTCTACAAATGTTAATAGAGATGTGATGCTATGTGGACAATCAACATTTGAAGGAACTATACAACTTGGATATAGATAGTATAGCCAGAGGGCCTATCATATGTTTCTACCTTAACAGTGATATATGATATTATCATGTACAACATTCACATTTGGAAACTCTGCAATTGAGTAACAAAAAAGTCATTTTTTTTTACATTGTAAATGAATTTACTATTTTGTATTTGGCTGTAGCAGTGGCTGTGGGTTTAACACTTCCATAAACTGTTATTGACTTAATGCTGCCTGGTCTCATGATTTCTGCTCTCACCTTTTGAGTTCCTTAACCTTGAGTAAATCTGTCCTACCACCCAGGCTACAATGCATGGGCAATGATGTCAGTGCTCAGGACAAAGTTATTCTAGAGAAGAATTCTATAAAGTAAGATAAGCTGGCAGTTACCTCTTCCACGTGCAAGAAAAAGTGAGAGGATCTAAATACCAGAAGAGGGGTCAAGAGAGTAACAGTGATATCTTCACATTATACAGCTTCATAACAGAGGCCAGTGCATTTCTAGGACTCTCCCTCCCAGCAAATCTCTGTTTCTTGCAACTGGGCCAGGCCAAAGTAATACAACCAAAAAGCAGTACAGAAAACAATCTATTACATGCTTACCACTTGAAAGCTAGTATACAGTTCATGGAAGTAAGACATTCCATTCGCACAGAAAACTTAAAACCATGAAGGAAGTTAGACTGCAAACTAACAACAAACTGAGGGTTCCAGTTTAAGAATCTTACAGAGGTAAACATTCTCTAAGTCTCAAAATACACCCTTAAGTTCACCGACTGAAATGCTAATCATGCCAACAACAAGCATCTAAATGGTCGCTTTCATTTGGAATAGGAACATCACCTGATTTGATACTATGCCACAATTGGCACAATGATAATGTGTCCTACCATTGTGTCTTTACTTCCACACTTCTCCAAATTGATTATGGAACAGCATACAATGCAGGAGAGATGTTCCTGAGGGATAAGGGACTTTCATGAGAAATGTCACTGACAGCAAGTTCCAAAATTGGGGCCGAGCAGATGCCTTAGGACCCATGTGAAAAACCTGGGCATGGTGGCCAAACATGAGAAGCTTGGCAAGCCCTGCTGGAGAGGGCAGTAAGGAGCCGCAGCAGTCAAGGGCATCACAAGAAAACTCACAAATCAATTAAGCAGGCCTCATAGGGGCTCACACAGACTGAACACTCAGGGAGCCTGCATGGTTTTGACCTAGGCCTTCAGCATATATGTTGCAATTGAGTAGCTTGGTATTTTGGGGGATTGCTAATAGTGGGAGCAGGGGCTGTCTCTGGCTCATTTGACTGCTTTTGGGATACTTTTCCTTTTACTGGGTTGGCTTATCAGCCTTGACATGAGGATATGTGCCTAGCCTTATTGTATAACTTGGTATGCCATGTTTGGTTGATATCCCTGGGAGACCTGCCCTTTTCTGAAAGGAAAAGAGAAGGAGAAGATGGGAGGGGGATGGGAGATGAGGAGGGAAGGGAAAATGCAGTTGGGATGCAATATATGAGAGAATAATAAAGAAAAAAAAATAGTTTCTAAGTTCGTTTAAAATAAAACAAAAATACAATACAAAACAAAAACTAAACCCTGGGCATGGAGGCATGTGTGTAATCCCAGTCCTGAAGACACAGTGACAAGAGGATACATGAAACTCTCTAGCCAGCCAGCCCAGACAAATGGGTGAGCTTTAGGTTCAGCAATAGACCCTGTTTCAAAACTAAGATGCAGAACAACCGAGGGAGACACATGAAGTCAATGACTGGCCTCCTCAAGCACTTGCTTGTACACACACGCACATGGGTACACATAATACAGACACAAACCATACACACATACACGTACGTGCAGAGAGGCGGGGGAGGTCTGGAGCTTTCTCCAGGAAAATGTGCAAAGCTTTTCCCAAAGTCTTGTGGAATGTATACAATTTACTCTTGTTCATTCAAATGCTTGTTTATCTACCCTCCTATCTGGTTTCAATCCAGACATTTCATTGTGATGCTTATCTCAAGTTTGTGTAAACATGCCACCATTTGTTCTCTGTATTGTCAGCCACAATGCTGAGCAATGGAGAGACTAGTGTGGGACATCCAGGTCCCGAGGCGAGGAGAAGGAAGCATGCGGGAGAATAGGAGAGAAGAGATCAACTTGGAACCACGAGGAGAGATGAACCAGACCTAAGATATGACTGAAAGCAAGCTCGGAATGGTAGGAAACTATGCGGGCTTGGAGGTTTAAGATGGAGCAACTATTGCCCAGCATTGTGCTCTATGTTAATTAAGTAAATCCTAGTCTCTGTGTGGTGATTTGGGTATACAGCTGGTTTAGGAATAACTATTGTTTAACTAAAAGATAAAACAATGATAAATATTAATATTCAACAACAGTCCAGGATGTTCTGAACATGGTTCTCCTTTGAACAAACTTCAGGAATGAGATGTTCACTATAGGAAATGTTACCTTAAATTTATGGAGGTGACTCTAGCTGAGACTCCTAGTAGCACGGGTCATAAGGGCTGAAGAAGACACTCTCTAATAGGACAAGACTCCTAGGGAACACCAACCCACCCACAAAAAACGTTGACCCAACATTTACCCTGAGTACAAGATATGTAGAGATAAAGATAGAGCAGAGATTGAGGGAATGTCCAACCAATGCCTGGCCCAACCTGAAACAGACCCCATGTGGGAGAGCCAACCCCTGAAACTGTTAACAATACTCTGAAGCCTAGCATAGTTGTCTTCTGAGAGGTTCCACCCAGAAGTAGACTGAAACACATGCTGAGGCTCACAGCCAAACACTGGGTGAAGCATAGGGAGTCTTGTGGAAAAGTGGGGTGAAGGATAAAAGGACCTGGAGGTGACAGGAGCTTCACAAGAAGGCCAACAGAGCCAACTAACCAGGGCCTAGAAGAGATGGTGAAGACTGAAGTACCAACCAAGAACCATGCATGGAATGAACCTAGACACCTTACACAAATGTAGCTGTCAGGTAGCTCAGGCTTCATGTGGGTTCCCTAGTAAGGAGAGCAGGGGCTGTCTCTAACATGGACTCTGTTGCCTAGTTTTTGATCACTTCTCCCTGGTGGGGCTTTCTTGCCAGGCCACTGGGAAAAAGGACATGTGCTCAGTCCTGATGTGATTTGATGAGCAGGAATAGGTTAATAGTGGGGGAGCTCCCCTTTTCTGAGGAATAGGTTAGGGAGAAGGAGGAAGAGGAAGGAAGGGTGGAAACCAGAGGAAAGATGAGAGTGAGCTATGATCAGGATATAAAGTGAATAAATAAATAAATTAATTAATTAATTAAAAAATTCCAAACTACAGCAGGTTGGAGCCGCAGAGAGTTACAGACCTAGAACAGACGTTATCAGTTAATCTGTAAACAGACATATTTTTGGAAACTATGCTACTGTTAAAGGTGAAATCACAAAATAGTCCCCATGGAAATCATCCTTAAATATTAAGAAAATTATCACTACAGCATTATTCAAATTTTTGGCATTCTGATATGAAAAGTAAAGATTCATTTTAAGAAGAGATGAGGTCTCTGTCCACATCACATTTTGTTTTTCTCATTTACATGTTCTTTGGGGCCTCTGAAGTAAGTGGTCATATGCAGAGTCTGTTCAAGGCATTCCTGACATAAAAGCTGCATCCGGTACCTACCTACCTCTTTATGTTCAGATATTCCTCTCTTTACCAATTTCTTAAAGTTCAATAATTAAGACATATGTTCAGACATTTTAAATATAAATACATCACAACTAAGTTATAACATCTTAGGTTGTCTGCAGATGCTTAGCTAAAAATTATTATTCTTAAAACTAAAGATAATAATGGAAAACTACACTTTTTTGTCAAACAAAAATGAGCAATCTCAAAGTTACAATTTTCAATAATTACAAGTCAGTATTCGGCCTACCCTGTCTAGCAAAATCGCCCTTCCATCCAGTTGCTGTGGCTTGAAGTATAACTGCATAAGATGGGGAAAAAAAATCTAAAAATGACACTTAAATTGGGTAACTTGACAAGGAAAGAGCTGGTGGGGAGCAGAACGCATAGGCAAGGCTCTTTTAATGCATGTGTGTTGCTGTGTGCTGGTGGAGCTGTGCAAGACCACATGTCAGGGTATTAAGGAGTTTCTCCAGGGAACTTGAAGCTTCAAAAGCAGGAGAAAACAAAACTCCTCTAAGAAAAAAGTTTAACAAAATTTTTTTAACAAAAAAAGTCTAACAAAAATTTTTGGTTCTTTTTCCTGCTTCTGAACTATCATGGTACATAAAAACTCTTCTTAAACCCGTGCTGGTATGTCGCTGTATTCCTAGTATGATAGAGGCTATCCTTAGGTGAGGCACAGTAGCCTATGCCTTGCTTTTATTTCTAAGACTCAAGAGGCAGAGACAGGTCGATCTGTGAATTCAAAGCTTATCTGGCATACCTAGCAGTAAGTTCCAGCCCAGCCAGGGTTACACAGTCAGACTCCAAGAAACAACACCTAAAGGTGAATCTTGGCTACATAGCAAGTTTCAGAACAACCTGGACTACCTGATACCCCCCCTCCCCCCATTTCAAAGAATTTGCCTTTAATAATAATAAAAACAAGTGCTTAGAATCTGGAGAGTCAGACAGACCCAGGATGATTGTGGTGGTTTGGAAGAAAAGGGACACCACGGGGAGTGGCCCTTTTAAGAGGCGGGGCCTTGCTGAAGGAAGTCTGTCACTGGCATGGGCTTTCAGGTCTCAGATGCTCACGCCAGGCCCAGTATGGCGCCCTCTTCCTGCTGCCTGCAGATACAGATGCAGAACTTCTCAGCTACCTCTCCAGCACCAAGTCCACCCACATGTCACCACATTTTCCATCATGACAGTAATGGATTAAATCTCTGAACTGTAAGCCAGCCCCGGTTTAATACTGTCCCTTTTAGGTGTTGACCTGAGTGTGGTATCTTGTCACAGCAGTAGAAACCCTAAGACAACGATTAAAAACCCATTCACACACTTAAGATGTACAAGCTCCTCACAGTGCTCAGCTGAGCGTGAATACCATGATCTTTGGCAGAAATGAAGTAAGACACAAATAACCAGTGACCTCACATGACCTTCACACCCTCTATTATGAGTAAATTACTGAAAAAGTGTACTAGGGACAGTGAGGAACACTAGGAGGTAGAACCCTCTCCGTCACTCACCTTCAGTGGGCATCAGCTTCACTCAGCTTGTCCCTAATCTCAGTAAAATTATTAATTTCACCTAAACTTGTTCTCAAAAAACAACAACAACAAAAAAGCAGACCAGAGACTGAAAAAGGTTCCCACCTTCTCAGAATAGAACTGATTCAAGGCAACATTAAGAAGACCATTGAAATAAACAGGGGTAGGTCCTTGTGGGTCCACGCACACCACATGGGAAGAAAGACGAGCAAAGGGTGGTAAGAATGAAAGGGGGCCAGGGACATGTCTGTCATGTTTCCTGAAAAGACTAGTGACTCAGAAAAAAAGGCAAGGGTCTCTAGCTGAGAGGGAAGGGACTTGGACACAGTGAAAAGTCTGCCTGCTTTTCAAGGGAAATCTTGAGTAACAGGAGAGACTGTCTTAGAGCTAGCACCAACCAAATGTCCTCAGGCCTGTTGTTCTGAACATATGGAAGTAATTTAAATACAAGGGCTCTAATGTTTCTCCCAGATCCAAAGTTCTAGGATGTAAGGAGTCTGGAGAAAATGGCAGCGAGAGCCACTGGGTGCAAAGAAGCACCATTTAATGGAAATGGTGTTGGAGCTAGGGACACACTGGCTCAGTGCCAAGTGCATGACTGTGGTTATTCTGTGGCCTGCTGGCAAGGACTGTAATCTGAGCTTGGTGTCATAGTAAAACCTGCAATGGGCACAGCTAATACAACTACTCTTGTTGCAACTAAAGGCTCTGGAGTGAGTCCCTACTGAAAACACAGAAGGTAATGATTTTTGAGGAGAAAAACTTTAGAAAAATAAGAAGTACCACATAGAAGTGTTTGTGGGAGGGTTTAGTTTCCACAGCTAAGGTAGGTAGAGACAGAGGACAGAGAGGAACTGCATTGAACACATGGTCACAGACCACGGGGAATTGCCTCAGTCACCACCATATGCCCTCCAAATGACTCCGGGGATAATGCATGCAAGTGAAATGCCTACTTTGGACAGAAACCAGAATAGAAACCATACTTTTTATATACTGAATTTTTATACTAGGAATGAACATAATCTGTATTTTTAAAAACGTACTTTGCCATATGTTCAGAAAATTTTACAAAGGTTCACGGATAATGTTACTGCAGTAAACACCATTGTAGCCTTGTGTATAGACCTGTCTGTGTACGTGTGTGTGTGTGTGTGTGTGTGTGTGTGTGTGTGCACGTGTGTGCGTTTGTATGCATGTGTGGTATATGGATGCATGTGTATATGTGTGTCCAAGTGCACTCGCCTATGGATGCACATGAGGCAGCCAGTGGCCAACATTAAGTGTCCCCTCCATCACTGTCCACCGTAATCTTTGAGACAGGACCTCTTCCTGATTCTGGGGCACACAAGTTCAGATGAACTGCCTGGCCATCGGACTCCTGTCTGTCTCCCAAGCATAGCAATTACGAATCCTTGTTACCACGCCCAGCTCTCACATGTGTGTAGGGGTCCAAAATCAGGCACCATGCTTTTAGATCAGGCTACTACCCTACTGAACCATCGCCCTAACCCCAGCTGTGACATTCCTAACAGAGCTCTGGAGGGCAGCAGTGCAGGCAGTGCTGAACAAGAAGAGACTCAGAAGATGTCTATGTTCCAGCAGGTGAGGTACAAAACCACCTTGGTCATGCTGTCTACTTGTGGGCTAGAGTGAATGGAAAATGGCCGCCATGTTTTAGACAGCTTTTGGGGGAAGTCTTTGTTATAGAAACATGATCTGTACCTTAACTAAAGGCACCCATAAAAAAACCCCAATAAATAAATATGCTTTCTCTCTCTCTCTGTTTGTCTCTCTCTCTCTTGGTTAGCATTTCAGAAGGTTTTTTTGTAAGTTCTGAATCATTTCTTATTACTCAGAGATAAACATTTTATGGTAATCCAGGGTAGTCAGATGTCTCTGGAAAGTTAGCTGAGAAGATATCAGAGGGCTTTTGTTTTGGAGCAGTCACAGGAGCCTCATTTTGTCAGCTAAGATTGTAACACACAGGTGGAGCAAGAGAACACTGTGCAGTGTGAAACATGAGTAAATGATTGGCTTTCCCCCCAGTGACCTAATTTTTTTCATATCTGATCTCCATTCTTGGGCCTGCAAGCAAGTAATCTTAATGAATGTCAAAGCTTATTTAAGTGTGTCACTGTAAATTCCAGGGGCAACAATCATTTATACTCTAAAACTACAATGCTGTTCTCCTTTAAGTGAAAGAAATCATTAAACACCATTATTCATAGTCTATTTCGGTCATTAATTAAAAGGTAGATTTCTAAAGCCAACATCTTTATAATAAATGAATATATGTAAAACAATGAGACACAGTCATTCTTTATGATTAAATACCATAAAACATATGTCTAAGGAATATGAAAAATTTAGGAAGAAAACGGCAACTGCGGGCTTACCGATGAGCCTCACGTTCTGGCTGAAATATTTTGTACTTCCATTTAAATTCTACATCTCACTTTAACAAGCAAAAAAAAAAAAAATGATATCTAAAGAAACATGTATCACGTATAAACTAGAAACCTGAGCAGTGGAGAGAGCTTCCCTTCACATAGAATTAAAATCTAAGCATCTGGGAATGGGGTGTGCTACACTTCCGTTGCCATTCTTTCCAGCAACTGCAGGAATGTGTAGAATTTTAATCTTTCTGACAGAAGTTTTGCACTGCAAATGCAGTAATGTGAGCCCTCAGAGGACCTCCTGAGTCAGGGATCCCTGAGCCATGCAGTCCTGGTTCTGCTCTGGATTCCCACATTACTCCCCGACTCAGGGCTGGAGCAATCTAACCACACCATGCTCTCACCCACAGGACACATATGACAATCTGACCATGCAAGCAATCAAGTCAACATCTAATTTTGTTCAAACAATAAAGGAGGGAAATAGCTGTTAAAATTGGAGCTGTTTAAAAATCAGTTACCAGGCCACATTCATTATCGCAATAACTGAAAACTGCTTCCGTTTAATTAAATAATGACCATATTCTGACAAGGAAAGAATTCATCATTTGGGAATTTGAATTATCCATGGTATGGTATTTATCTTGTAATACGAATATAATGAAATTAATAAAAACAATATACATAATTGGGAGGTCAATGAAATTTTGGAAGATTGTGCATATTTTGAAAGCAGGTTTCAGGCATATGGCACTGAATCAAATAAAAAAATGTAATGAAAAAATATCCATCAAATTTGCATATAAAGAATGAAAAGATAGCAACTGTGAATGTCTGTCATGGGCATTAGAAATAAAAACTAATCTCTGTCCTCAAAAGGAGTAGAAAAGGCATATCAATTACACAAATACAAACATCTGTTAACAAAATATGATGCAATTTAGCTTATTTAAACATCAGCTCAAGGGAAACCATGATATCTGTATTCACTCCACATTGACACAATTGCTCTACAAGGCCGAAATTCAAGAAAAACAAATGGTAAATCTAAATGAAATAAAACTTGCAATTTTTTAAGAAGTAATTTTAACAATATGGCTGTTGAAATAAGACCCAAGGAAGTACAATACCAACAGACATGCTAACATGGATGGGGAGAAACCTCAGGGGACCCCACCTTTAGACAAAGAACTACAGTCAACTAAGAAATGCCGATAGCAGGAGAAATTGTCTTCCCCAGGATCAGCAGCTAGCTGGTTATCCAGTACCAAACAGTCAGTCTTGAAATGACGTGAATACAACAAACACTAAATAGACTGTGCAGCTTGCATTTATGTATTTAGACACACAGATATGCTTTGTTTCTCTTAAACCGTTGGTAAAAGAGAACTATGTGGTACATAGGCCAACACGTATGCCCCCGTTTTTGTTTGTGAGATGCTGTACAAATGAGACTACTCGTTGCCACGTGGCAAATCCAAGCACGGGAGTACTCTACAGCCTGTGTTTATCTAGTGCGATGCTCACGGGCGCTTGGGAGTTTCGGGTTTGGGCTATGGCAGTGCTATGGCTGCTGCAATGTTGCTGGAGTCTTTTCATACATGTGCTTCATGTGGATCTGAGAAGGCGAGTGTAGAGTTAGTGCAGAGTTAACTCTAGTAAACAGTCAAACCACTTTCAAAGCGCCCTGTTGCTCTGACCAGCATGAGGATTCTGTTCCTTTACTGCCACCCCCACAGCGAATTCGTGTTTTCATAACATCCATCCACCTGGCTAGGCAGTTACCCCATACGCTGTGATTTCATTTGAGAAATGTCAGCATCCAGGGGAAATGAAATTTAAGAAAGATATTACATATAATAGTACAAAATAGCTTTGAATGAATACGTTTAAATGGAAACTATGTAAGATATTAATACCCATGAGTGGTTCTTAACCACTTAGCTATGGGAATTTGTCCCCCAGAGCACATGTGACAGAGCACGTTTGACTGGTAGGGATGTGGGAAAGGGATGAGGTCTATTCATGTCCGGCTAGTAGAGCCGACCCCCCCTGTAGTAAGTAGCCTACCATACACAGAAGACTGAGCCCAGGCCCACAGCAAAGGAGCACCTGGAACAAGATGTTCCTGCTGAGGCCAAGAAGCCTACAGTATTCTTAAAACTGTAAAATGATAAAGAAAAGACTTAAGACGACCTAAGTAGATGGAAATGGAGATGTAGGCTACCCAATGCTTACTGCCTGGAATTCTGTACTGCGTAGATGTCATAAATGTCGAGACACTGTTAGGGTGGGGCCGACACATTCATCTTGTCTGTGGTAATGGTTCCATGAGCGGAGTCGTATGTCAGTATTAACCAATGTGTTCACGTTCAAACCTTTCTGATTGCTTTTTCTGTTATTTTATGTTAAATATTTATCAATAGAGCTACTGTTTAATTCTTCAAAATTATTTTTAAGTGGACTTAATTTAACGGAGGATATCAGAGTTCTGCAAATATCGGCAGACCTAAATCTCCCAGTTTTCTGAAAATCTCCAGGCCTTGCTTACTTTTGGAGTGATCTTTCTTTTAGATTTTGAAAGGCTATGATAGACGTATTACAAAATCTCCAGCATCAAATATATTCACAGTCATTTTAAGTTTGGTGGTCCATGCCTGTAATCCCAGTTGCTGAGAGGCTGAAACAGGAGGCAGAAGGTTTATGGGGGTGGTTCTAAGCCAACCTATAGAACTTAGTTAAATTCTGTCTCAAAATAAAAACTGCAAAGACAATGCAGTTTGTAGCTCACTGGTAGAGAATCTGCCTAGCATCCATTGAGAACTAGATTTAATTCCCAGCACCTAGAAAATAATAGAAAAGCAAAAGAGGTCAACATTTTCATTGCCAGAACCTATGAAAGACAAAAGAAATGATTACAGGCTAATCTCTCTTTTATTAAAAATGTAAAAAATCCATGAACAAAAAATTATCAAATGGCATATAGATGCAGATTTACTTTATTCTAGGAACCAGAGACTAATTCAGTATCTAAGGAGCAACTAGACCTTCTTAATGTTTACATAATTAAGGAGAAAACTATTCAAAAGGATGCATAAAATATTTATTATGAATGTGGAAAAGGGACTAGCAATAGAATAAAATTTTCATAACATAAAGTATCCGTTAACAGAGCTTGCTCTACGGATCGTGACTCCTTATTCCAGAGACTTAAAAGTGTGGTAGGGGTCTAGTGGAAAACTCAGCAGGTAAGGCCACTTGCAGCTGAGCCTGAGAGCATTGGTTCAAGCCTCAGCATCCATATGGAACATGGGACCTCCCCCCCTCCAGCTGTCCTCTGATGTACACACGGATGCAATGGAACACATGCACACATGTACAAACAAACAGCAACGATATTATACATTTTAAGTGTTTGAGGGATTTCAGGACTCAATACTTCTACTCACCACTGTATCAAATAAAGTGAAATAATGAAAGAAAAGTACAGGTGCTTAGAATGATAAATAAAATTACCACTGTCACAGTTAAGATGATCTCCTGAGAGGGGTTCCAACTGAAACGTGTGCACTATTAGAGTAGATGAATTTAAAAAAAAACATCCCCAGAAAACAATAAATGTGTAAAAGTTAATGCCCCCAATAATAAAATCAATAAATAACTTAGATTAACAACAAGGAATCAACAAATCCACTGGGACATGTTAAAAGATTCCCATGACCTACCCCAAGAGAACTATGGAATATCAATGAAAGAAATGAAAGAAAATGTAGATAAATGGAAGAGTCTCCATAGATGCACCATGCTTAGGTTTAAAATCTCCCCTACCTTGGTCTCTGTGTTAGATGGCTTCTCTGACACTAATGTGTTTGTGTGGAAATTTATAATATTATTCCAGTTTCAATGAATACACTAAAAACTACCAGTCAAGCAAAGGGAACAGAGCAGGTAAGCTGCGTCTACCTGACCACAAGCACCCAATAAGGACTGAACTGCTTTGGTATAAGAATAAATGGTGTCAACCAGGCACAGCGGGGCATGCCAGTAATCCCAGCACTCGGGGCAGGGAGGCAGAGGCAGGCAGATCTCTGTAAGTTTGAGGCCAACCTGGTCTGCAAAGTGAGTCCAGGACAACCAAAGCTACTCAGAGAAACCCGGTCTCAAACCACTACAAATGTTTATATGATATGTTTATATATGTTTATTTGATCAGTTGTGACAAGATGTGTTTAGGCAAGAGTGGGAGATATTCTAGTGGGGGAACTGCACCATAATTTTCGGAGAAGGGTAAGGGTCTAGTTTTACAGAGTTTACATTTTAAATAATAGCATGTTTCTGCAACTGGAGAGAAATCTCTATGATTAAGGGCTCCTGCTTCTCTTCCTGAGTTTGGTTCTCGTCCCCCATGTCAGACGTCTAACTACCTATAACCCCAATTTCAGCAGATCTGATGTCCTCTACAGATAACTCACACATGTGGCATACACCCAAACAGACATGCTCACATATTCATTGATAAACAAAATGAAGTTTTAAATTTTTCTCTAACATTTTATGTATTTATCTCTACTTTGGCATCTGTTAAACATCTAGAGTTCAAAATTAGTTTTGGTGTTAAAACAGCTCACTTATATAAATTAAAAGTTTATAGAACTCAATTGATCATAACTTAAATTTTTAAAAAAATATCATATATATTAGATATGTAGAAAATATTCTTTTTCGTGGTTGTCATTTGTTTGCTTTGAGACAGGTTCTCACTAAGTAGCCTTGGCTGTCTACGAACTCATGTATGTGGACCAGGGTAGCCTCAACTAACAGAGATCTGCCTACCTCCCTGTTAACAGTTTAAATTAAATGTGTGTGCCACTACCTCCAGCAAGAAAATATTTTTAATTAAATAAAACCTACTGTAAAATATTCTCTAGTTTGGGAAACAAGTCTGTCTGAAGTTGGTTGAGTCATATTATAACCTAGAATCCTCCCCCCTTTTTAAAGAAATATATTTAAAACAGATGTCTGAAACAACAAACCTAATGTTGTTGTTGTTGTTGTTGTTGTTATTATTATTATTATTATTAACTTACCTTATTTTCTGTGCTATAAAGGATTCATAGGTATTTTAAAATATCCAGAAATAAAAAGTCTGCATTTTTAAGAATCAAATGTGCTTATATACAAAAATAAATTATTTTTATAAATGTAATAGAAGCCTTATCAAGTAACCTCAGCGTTGGTAACATTTCATTTGACCCTATTTAATATGTTTTTTTTTTTTTAAATTTGCTTTCCTTTCAGTGGAATTTCTAAGTGGGTAGAGCATTAGGGGAAGAATTTTAATGAGAACACAGAGTGCAGAAAGTGCCATTCTGGAAACGCTCCCAAGAAAAGATTAAAGAAAGTGGGAAATCTAAGTACTTGAAGCATTTCCTTGGTCTTTCGTTAATACACCCTTCCTTTCATCCACTTATCCTTTATGCAATAACTCCTTTAATTACAACACACAAGACTGAAACAAAGCATTGGTATTAACACGCAAGTAATGAGACAAATCTGTAAAGGCTGGATTCAAAATTACCGTACATAAGACAAACCTCCTCAGTACCATTGACCCTTTTGATGTGGTTTGTCCCCAATGGCAGCGTGCTTCCTTCTCATAAGTTACCACACCAGCTTCTGACTCTCCTTCCAGATGTGTTCAGACATCACATCTGTTTATTAATTTTGTCCCCATTGAGTACAAAGAAATCGTAAAACTAAGGAGCTCAATAGTTGTCATTAGCAAAGTCTCTACTGAAAATCTAATAAAAATATCATGCCATCAGAAAGAAAAATTGAAAATTACTCCTCAAAAAATCACTTCCACTGATGACACAGTGAATATACAATTGAAAAAAAATGTTCTCAGAGAAAAAAAAAATAGCACAACATTCATACATGTTCTTATAATGGGAAGTGTCACACTCTTGAGTTGGTTTTCAGATCATCTGTCCTTTAGTAACCCACACGAGAGGTTTCTCTGATATAAAATATATTAGTAAAACTGAAATGCCCCTTTGTAATGTCTGAATATAATATAATATGATGTGAAGAATATAAAGCAGTTTGGGAGTTAGATTTGCTCAGAAATAAGATGCTATTCTGAGTATCTTTCAAAATAAATAACATTGAATACCAACTACATTATTGCACATATAGAGAAGAACTCATTATTAATAAGTTCCTTTGGGAAAAGGGTGGTTTTACTTAACAAATGGCTTTGGTGTATTATCAGAAAAAGGTAAACCAATATTTGTTACCAAAAATAAAATGTATCATGGCAGACAAATCTCAAACTGGTGGCATGAAGCACTCTAAGCTGAGGAACCTCAGGCAAACCACCGCAGTGGTGAAAACTATTCTAAGAAATGGCCACTTAGAAGCTACAAATGTGTGCTGTTGGCATACCCCAAGTGAAGACAGTCATTGAAGACTATGCTACATATTTGTAACCGCTACAGCCTACATCCTTTAAATCCCAGGCCACATCCTCTGCCAGGCAGGTTCCCAGGGGTCGGGCTCTGTTGTACACAACTGTGGCCCAGAGGACTCCTCTCAGTTTCAGAGAAGAGAGGGGCCAAGTGAATGAGAGAGGCCTTCCAACAGCCCACTCATAAACTCCACTTTATGGTCACAGAAGCTAAAGTCCTGGCCGTTTCGGCCAAGTGACAAGGAGTTCCTTTCATTCTGGAGCCACAGATTACCACCTATTCACCGAGCAGTCTTTAATAATACAGGAAAGTCACGCTGGGCAAACCCCAGGCTTTCTGTGCTGCTGAAATCCCTGCTCTAAGGCACAGCGTCACTCCCTATCCGGCTTTCCAGCAGTGGCCTCCTTAATAATAGTTTCTAAAGTCACTTGAGAAGCCAGTTCTCAGCATGCAGGTGGTGGAGACTAGGCTTGTTCTCCACACAGTGGAGGGTGTGGTGAGGGACAGTCGGCACCTGGAGAGCAGCAATCTAAACTGCAGGCCAGTGACTGCCAGGGAGGACTTGGAAGAAACCTCCTAGGATCTGAGCCTCCTCAAAATGGGCCCCAGAATCATCCAGCAATAGAGCCCTAATTTAACTGAATGAGAGTATGAACCACAACAATGCTGAAAACAATAACACAATCAGGCCGCAATTAATGGACCCTAAGACCTGGGTACAATACCAAAGAAGACAGTAAAATCTTGAGTACAATCCTATCAACCCAATAATTTGCTTTGCCAAGCAAGGAGCATGATCAATGGCAGGGTTGTGATGTTTGTGAATGGCAGATGGAATGACATTGGGAATATTGACAACCTCATATAAATTAGTGTTCTACTTCTCTAAACAATACAAGCAAACTCCTAAAAGTCTTGTAAATACAGATAAAGTTAAAAGCAAAAGAAACATTCCCCTTTTGTGAGGAAGGGAGGCCTTAAGTAGTTAGTAGCTCTATCACAGAGCATCATATATATGTCTTGTAAAATAAAAAAATAAATAAATAAATAAATAAATAAATAAACACACACACACACACACACAAAGAATTTTTAAAAGAATATTTAAAAGAATTGGTACCACTGACATATATATAATGGTACCAATTCTTTTAAATTCTACCTTAGGACTGTAGTTTAGCATCCAAACTTCTATAGCTACCTTGGTATTCTCAATTTCTACCTAAATTTCTCAAATGCAACTCAGGTCTGTGTTCAAATCTGAAAACCTTCTGCCTTCAGCCATTTGCGTGGCTGTAAGAAAGTACAGGAAACGAGGTAGTTTATAAAGAATATAAAGGTATCCATAGCTATAGATATCTAGAAGTGTAGCTCCAGGCACTAACAAAAACAGTGTCTGATTGGGAGATGAACTCTCCCTCCATGATGATACTTCGCTGCATGATACTCGGTGGAGCAGACACAGAGGTGTAGAAGCTCTGTGAAACTTCTTCAACAAGGACACCAATACCACTGCCGAGGGCAGGATCTAATCACTTCCTTGAAGCTTTTGCTCCTAATACCATTGTCAACATGGGGTTCAAGTTGAAATTTTGGGTTTGGATTCGGACAGACATACATGCTGCAGACACAGCACATGCTCTTCTCCCAGGTTTACCGACCACAGAGAGCCATGTCATGCATTCACTGCGACAAATGAAACATGGCGGTGGGTACTGAGACACTAGAACTCACAGGAAGAGGAGATAGCCCTAGATGGCAAATTCATGAGTCCCTCAGTTCAATGTTCAAGGCCCTTTCCTTCTGTGGTATATTGGCTCTGTTTTATGTACGAGAAAGCTACTGTTCTTAGGCACCCGCTGGATTTGAAATAATTTCCCATTGCTCTTTATTGCATGTTCTTGAGCTTTCCAGATAAAACGATGTAAAAAAAAATTACTAGAGAAAGGCTGGCCAAAAATCACCTAAAATCTAACACAGTGAGCAATGACCTTTGCTTACACAAGCTCCTAAAAGTTGTGTGCTCTCACCAGTCAGTCTGGAAAACCTTGTGTCTCATGGTAAAGGCACTGTGGACTAAGCATGGGTCTGTTTACATCTGTCTAGGATCTTCAGCTTCCAGAATATCAAGCTGCTTTTGGATAAATATATCACTCTTATGTGCATTCTCTCTCAATCTCTCTCTTCTTCTCCCCCTCCCCCTTGTTTTAATTTATATTCCCAGGGTTCTCGGTGAACCTCTTCTAATCCTAGTGTGGATTTTCCTGCTAGACTGTGAAGTCATGACCAGCTCATGAAACAGACATGAAACAGCTCATGTCTAGCACACTGCACAGCCCACTGTAGTAAAATGGGCTTGTAAAATAAATGAATTTTCTTGGTGATATTTACTGTGTCTATGACTACAATTGAGAACATTTTCAGTAGAAGTTGAATCTAACATAGATATGGACATGGCTTTTGTCAGGAAATCTATCAGACCTTTGAAGGTGTCATTCAGGTCAGATGAGGAAAAGGTACATGTTTGTCAAGGTCACACTGGACCGAGTAAGGGCCTGGCACTTTGAGGAGGGACTGTTTCTTTAACAAGAGGTATCTTAACCAGATGTTCTGTGACATATCAATGGGCATATAGATATGCCTATATCTCTGGATATAGACCGCAAGGCAACCTAAGCTGAAATATCCCAAGAGCACTGTGCAGTCGGCTCCTATTGTAGAGCCTACATCCTGGAGAACATTCCAGATAGGAGTTGTATTTAGATGTTCCACATCACTCAGATTTAGTTTTATGCAGGCAGTTCTACACTCCAAGACAGTGTAGCCGGTTACCTTGTGTTACTCCCGTTACTGCATTGAGATAGGAGAAACGTAAATAATTAAATAAGCACACTCGTGAGGGTTCCAAATAACACTCCAATAGCTCCCTGCTTTTGGCTGAGCCTTTATTCCTTCATGTCATCTTCAACGTACTTCAGAAGTGGAATTAGGGTGTTTAGTCAGACAACTGTTCTGTTTTTCAAGTAGGACTGAATTACCATTAGGGGCTTAAAGAATATTTTATACATTTCATTATTTTTTTTCTTCTGAAAGCCTTAACTTAGGGGTTTGTGTGTGACACCTGCTCATAATAGCCCCTGGTTGCCATGACATGACAATATTCCCTACCATTAAAACAACAGGGAAACTGCCTCCTGAATTAACTGTCACTATCAGCGGCTCTTTTCCATATCTGTAACAAAGCTAGTGGAAGTCTGTTCTTAATACGAGGTGCTCAGTCTCCCTTCCTGCAAAAGCTGAAAGTTAAGTATGTATGCATGAATATTTTATTAAATGAATTAGACAGCAAAGGGTAACTACGCAAATATCACATCGCAACCTAAAGTATCAGTAATAAAATATGGTAGTGGTAATGAATTATACACAGTCAAGGATACCCTTCCAGGCTGTGCAGTTACCATGAACATCTGTATGTAAGAAGCAGAACATGGCTTATAATACGGAACCACATTTTCCAGGCTGAATGAGTTTGTGCTCCTCTGCTAACCACACTGTGCATGGGAGTAAAAGAAGCACCATTTGTTGAATTGCCCATATTTGTAACCCACTCTAATCTATACATTATCTGACATAGGTTGTAGCTGGATACTGATTAATTAAATTTGATGCTAACCATGAGTGAGCTAAGGAATGAATAATGTAGATAAAATCAGTTGTTTCCATAAGTCATTTCCATATTATTAAATAAGTTATGTATACCTCAGTGCTTCCCCTGCAGTCTGAATGGTAAGAATGGAAATAGCAAGCCTAGGATTGCAAGGAGATCATTGGCTATGTGTGATTTAGTGTCACCAGTAAGTGACTTAGGCAAGAAGGAATAATGGATTTCCTAAGTACTTTAAGATATGCTTTCAGAGGCAGGGGGAAAGCCTATGTGTCCATTCCATTAAAATAATTACATTTCAAGTACACGCTTACTTTTACCTAAAGGCTTAAGATACTAGTACTTTTCATATCTTTAATACATTTGAATTTTATAATCTTTTAGGTAAATTGACATTTCATTATATATGCTATTTGTAGAATAAAATAACAGTATAATTTCAAAATCAATATATACAGTACATGGAGTGATCCCTAAGAGGAGCCTGGCTTATTGAAAATGTATGAGCTATTTCCATGGAGAAAAAAGAACCAAAAGCCCTTTCCCATTTGCATTTATAAAGGCTTCTTTAAATATATACACTGATGCCAACATAGCCATCAGAAATCAATAAATCACATTCTCTGCTGCAGTAAATGCCTGACACACACATTCATTTTCCTAACCCAAAATTCTCTGTAAAAGGACTGTGTAAATGTTCCATTTTAGTTTAATGACATTCTCCACAGTTAAAATTATGTGCATTACTGCCAGTGAGTGCAGATAGGATTTTAAAGTGCCTATGCTGTACATATCCTTCAGCAGCTAGCCATTTAGCAGACCATAGACACTCACATACATGCCCAGAACAAAAAAAAAAAAAAAAAAAAAACTGCAAGGATTTAGAATGGACTGAAATGCTGCAATCACTATCACTATTTGGTCAAAAATAAAAGGTATCATTTATTGACATGATGTTGGAGAATGTTGGTAAAGATTTGCAGATAGCCCTGTTTGCCCTGATGTTACCAAATGGAGGTGGTGAAGATCATCACTTAAAAATGATTCAGGTGACAGGAATGACAACAACCTATTCATCAGCAAGGTTGAATTTGAAAGTGTAATAAAAGCCTAAATATGACACCACTTTAAGTGACATTTATTCCACCAGCTGCCATATATTTTTAAAAGGTCACAAAATTGTTCCATGTAGACACATTGATAAAGTGCAGATTCTTAAAGGAAGATTTGCTATGCATCATCAGGGAGTCTCTAAAAATTCTCCCGGCACATCTGCAGAGAGAGAGAGAGAGAGGCACAAATGCACAGCTGGCTAAAGAGCCAAGCACTGAGATTTTTGGAGGCATTTTTTTTTCATGTGGAGACTTGATGAAGGGTGATTTCTACTGCTTCACTCGCCCTGGCCAACACTGTCCTCATCCTGACCCATTGGGGTTTTGCGTACTTGAAGTCAGAATCAAAGTTCAGTAACTAAGGAGAGTTTTTATTTGTGTTTACCTGACTGATAGTATTTAAACGATGCTATTCTGGACTTTAAGAGTTAATATACCTTTCTTCCTTAGGACCTCCAATTTTCCAAAACCTCCATTTGGTGCAGCTCCAGCCTTTTAACCTTACTAGCCTGAGTCCCATAGTCAGGGAATAATCACTACACAAACTACCCCTTGCCCTCTGCAAATCCTTAAATTTGAGAGTTAGAAAATCTTACTCTTGAGAAACCCAAGTTCTAGCACATCTGTTACCAAAGTAACTATATAAAAAAAATTAGTTAGCATTTTTCGGTAAGGAGAACAGCTTTGCCAACCACCATTTAACCTCACCATCAACATTACTCAGTTGTCATTTCCTTCAGTACATGGAATCCTTACGCTGGCCCACCATGCTGTCTTGCAGCCCATCTTCACTCTCTGAGCAGACAGACTCATTTTATACTACATTTCCACACTTACTTATGCCTTCACTCTTTTTCTGCTCCCCTTTGGTCTCAATACATGAAAACACACACAAAAACACACTTCCTTTCCTTAAGAGCCTTACTTATAGATGCCAGCCTGCACTACACAGCTAGCAAGACTGCCTCAAAAATAAATAAATAAAGGAAACCTGGAGAGAGCACATATGGAGTTATGGAAGAGTATGTCCTTAACGCCTGGCAGGCCCTGGGTTTAAAACCCAGTAAAACACACAACACACACACACACACACACACACACACACACACCACTAAGAGTATAAAATTAACTTTCCTTTCTATAGTAATCTAGCCTCCTTGAATTCTGAACTTTAGTCAATAAATGGAAGCATTTCTTCTTTGAGCCTATTGGTCTGTTTCTTGTGTTATTTAAGATCAACCACTTAATTAAATACCTCATAAATCCAGTCATTTTTCTATCCTGTAATGCCTTTGGCTAAAGTTCATCATTTCATCCTTTCATCTATTTATTCATTAACCCACACATTTATACATTTACGTATTTTTACATTAATTTGTCCAGTTCATTCATTCATCTATATGCTCATTTATTCATCCACGATTCCTTTTATCCATCCACCCATCCATCCGTTCATCCATCCATCCTTATTGACCCCTTTCCTATTTATCACACACCTTGAACAGAATAAAGTCAACTGTCTTGGGGACTTTATGCAAATGAAGGCAAATAATGCATATGTGGAAGAAAAGAAAGAGAAACGTGTGACAGAAAATAACTAAAGAGGGCACCTTTAGTTAAAAGGCAGACAGGTCAAGAAAGTCCTGTAGTTGCAGAATGCTACCTTCTGGTATAACTCAGCCACTGCAATCAGGAACTCACAGCAGTTGTGGCTGCCTATACCAGGTCTGTACTAGGTAACCTGTACGAGGTTAGACCTAGCAGCAGTCATGAATACATGGAGAGCTTATGGGGCTAAACTTCAACCTGCTAAATTATTGGCTATTGATGAACTCCTGGGGAGGAGAGTTACAATCTTTAGATGTGCACCCACTAAGGATATTTCAGACCCCGATGGTCACTCAAAAAGCCCTAGTGAAACTTAGTGGGTTGGTTCACAAAAGAAAGCAAAAGTCATGAACATGGAGAAGAGGGTTAACAGATATGAAGGCGATAAGAACATGTGAGGTGGTGAGACTCACCGGAATGCATTATATACATGTGTGAAATTGTCAAGGAACAAATTTAAATAATTAATAGAGACATGCCTTTGTAAGGCAATTCCTTTGGCCTCTAGTGGGTGAGAGTGAGTTGGTTGGCCCAGATGTGACAGCAAACACATGGGAGCATCTTCATCTTACTGCTGAAGACAACATAGCTGCCCCCAGCAATGGTGGGAACCTCTGACCTCTATCTTCTTGCTTTTCTCCCCCACCAAAGCTCTTTATCAAAAGTAAGCCTATCTATGCCATGTCCCCACTAAAACATCCTGGTCTGATCTGAGTTGCTCAGGGATCCCCAGGTCTTTCTCAATAGATTCTTCCAACTTACCTCTGTAGCCTCAGGGTCATCACCTGTCATCCCAGCCCCCCGGGTGCAGCTAACCCTCTGCTTTCTTTGCCTTTGTGTCCTGAGAATGAGGAGGATCCTGATGGGGAACAGCAAGAACTTGGAGTTGATTTATCTGGTGTTCAAGTTATGACTCCCTTGACTGTACTTGGAGGATGTTAGATAGATCTGGGTCTTGCCCTTGATCTTGAGTTTCATGTATAGGAAGTGGGGCTAAATGAACCTGAAGATTTATTGCAAGGGGTAATGATCATAGTTATGGAAAGCTGGACAGTATGAGTGATCAGCACTATTGTTGACATATATTGCTGCCTCTATTTAGAACATCCTCCATGATTCTTTGCTTCGTACATTTCTTGATTCTTTGTAGATCTCTCTGCCCTCAGAATATAATTAGTTCCTTTAGGTACCCATAGTAGGATGCATACAACACCACTATGCATGAGTTCCTGATGACAGGAAGTGTGACTTTTAAACACTCTATCACTAGTACTTATTAGAGCCTCACACATAAATAAATATCAAATTAATATTGGTTGAATAATTATTTGAATTATATAGCCTCTTCCTACTTCAAAAACTAGCATTGGCTTATGGCCAAACGATTCAACTTCACAAAAACAGCTTGTCAAGAGCCTAAAAATACAGCTCAATGTTAGCACATCTGCCTAGCATGTGTAAGGCCCTGGGCTTAATCCAGAGCAACCCATATATTTAAGAAGTTGGTCAGCCTACTTAAGTGTGCCAACAAGCACAGCCACTTCACTCAAGGGTGGATCATTAGAGGAGTGTAGATTCAAGTCAAGGTTTATAAAGTCACAGCCAAGAGGGAGAAAACTCAAAAGAGAAGGTCCAATAAGCCGGGATGAATAATATGAAGTGGTATTTGACTTGGTGTGGCTTCTAGAATTCTGCAGAGAGAGAAGGTTCTGTGGGAAGCACCTCCCTGCAGGGATGGTCAAAAGATACGGCCTACACTGGCCATGGAGGGAAGGTGGTCACTCTTATTTCACTACTGTGGATCCTAAACTATCAGAAAGCAGAAGGCTCCTCTTTTGCCTTCTGAGTAATTCAGGTCTGAAGTTTGGATTGATACAAGCCCACCCCATGTGTGTTTGTGGGGGGAGTGAGGTATCAGAGTGGGGCAGTACGTGATTACAGGCTAATGCACAGTGGGACAGCAGTCAGTGGAGGAACTTGAACAGAAATTTCAAATTTGGGATTGCGTGGAGGTGTTTCCTGATATGCAGGAGGTTAATTAAGAAAGGAAAGGAGTCTAAATGAGGTGGGGGACTCCATGGGGCTTGTCCTCAAGTCAGGGCCTGAATGTGATGAGGGCTCATCCACACAGGAGAAGTTACCTGGCCAAGTAGAACCATGGCTGCCTGTATGGAGATGTCATCAAGTATTTAAATATATTAAGTCTAATAGAAGCTGCTTTCTCTCTATCAGAGAAGAGGGAGTCACAGGTTGAAAGAGTAACATTAGAATGAACCATAAGGTATTACATCATGTTTGAAATCATGGTTGACAAGGCAGAAAGCTAAATCTAGAGATGGCTGGAGATGTCTTTTGTGTACTGATTATATACCAGATTCACACTTGTCTACATGATGCTCCTTGACGCCCATACAGAGTCAAAGAACTGTTCATAAACATGTGTAGGTACACATATATTTTGTGCTTACATGTATTTCCAAAATCTGCAGTAGATATGGGAGAAGCAATACCCTAACAATGAAGAGCACATCTCTCATGAAGTCTGGGTTTCTGAATTTTATCCTACACTAAAGGAAATCCTGGTTTCTTGGTGAAAGGGTTCATCCCGAACTGGTACCAAGAATGTACAAAACAAAATCAGAACACCTTGACCTTGATGTGATCCATAGTGAGGATGAGCTCAGATAATAACGGGGCCATGTGTGTGAGCACCTTTATTGGTCTCCTACTGCCCAGATGTGGGATAATTTAGGCATAATAACCTATTAAAAACAGGAAGCCCTGAGGTTGTACAAATATAAATTAGTAAGTGGGATGTTTGAAGAGCAAGATATTTACATGGCTAAAATTAACTTCCTTGAAATACTATTTCATTTCAAAGAGGGAAGCAGTAAGTTTTTCATTAGGGAAAACTGGGCAGCAGCATGCAAGAGCACAGACTTATTTACCTACCTCTTCGCAAGGATTGTAATCTGATTCTGGTCACAAGAAAACACCATACCAACCAGATTGGCTTACAGTCTTCAAAGGTGTCCCAGGAAGATTAATGTCTATTTCAGACGGAGAGGACCAGCCACAACATAAAAGACAGTCACAGCTCTGTACACGATCTTGTGGATCAAAGAGATCTCACTGGGACACCTGGCTAATTTGACTGGAGCTCAGATCACAAAAAAAAATCATTACTTCTAATTGCCACTGCTTACATTAGGCTCATGAAAAGGAAGTCATTACTTCTGTATTTTATCATACATATATGTCACAGCATTTTATATCAGCCCCCACTGGCTTTCATCACTCCTCCTCCTTGTCTCTTACTACTCATCTTCCTTCTCCCAAATAGTCCCCTTTCTGCTTTCCTGTCACACATATTCCATTAACTATAATATCCTAATATATTTGGTAGGATGAAGAAGAAGTCACCAGGTCAGAAACATTCTGCAATGCACTTTCTAGACACTTATGGCTCTTTTAGAAAATATAGCAAAAGGAGGATGAGGAGAAGAAAGAAAAGAAGGAAGAGGACAAAAAAAGAGAGAGATGCAGGGGGCATGTAAACGGGAAGATAGAGAAGTGGACAAAGAGGGGAAGGAGGAAGGAGAAAGTAACAATCTCTTGAGGACTGAAGTGTTCTTGCTATGGTTTACTTATGGAACAGATCAGAGCAAAGGAGGTCAAGGCATGGGTCTGAAGGACAAGCCAAAGATACCTTACTTGCTTCTGAGGTAGGATAGAAACCCAAGGAAGTTAGAGGGCTATAAGAAGGGTCAAGATTGGGCTCATTCAGGGTAGTGTAGCTGTAAACTGCAGACGAAAGGGGAGAAGAACTCTGTTAACTTAGAGTCCAACGGAAACCTCACCAGGTGAAACAGGAATTCTAGCACAATTAGTGCCTGCTGCTAAGGCTAGCCACACAGAGTAAATGTTTGATGCCTATATACCTATTTATGTTAATGTGGCAATGACCCAGGCTTAAGGCTTGAAGGCACATGATTTGGGTACACTGTTCCATAGAGGTGGCCTGAGAATGTCAAGCTTAATTTTGTTTACACTAAAGGGATACAGCCTTTCAGGAGCCATTTATCTTATCAGTTGCTCAGAAATTACCCCGTGTAAGTCAGTACTCACACTCCACCATAGGCCTGAACTATGTATGACTATGGTGAAAGCAATGAGCAGAGTTTCTCCTGTGCATCCTGCTTTATTCCAAGTACAGCCTTTCCTCTGACTCCTCCTGCTTAAGCCTATATTAAGGTATCTTTAATACAATCTCCAACTCTTCTTCATAAACTAACTACTTCTGAAGTCTTTTCAGAGTTCAAGTTCCCCTTTTGGCCTTAAAACTCTAGGGAAACTCCTCAGGCTGCTGGAGTTAACAGTGGGGAGCTCCGCCTCTTACAAAAGAAAACTTAATCTAGCCCCTCTTCTGAAGGTAAAGTTAGTTACCTAGCAAGCATCCATGCATCCCTACTGCGCAGCCTTAAACAAAAACTTCTTAGAAACAAAACTTCAAAGTGACTGTGACCCTAATAAAAGTGTACAGCTTCATGGCAAGAACAGTGAAACAGTTTGAGGAGCAAGGCCTCATTGAATCAAGCCTTCTGTCATTTCCACTCTCTTGGCTGAAATCTTGGTTAGGTAAGAGATCAGGTGATCTCAGCAGTAACCATGATCATGAATCTTGGGGCTTTTGTTCTATGTACTGGGATAGCTTCATTTCCCCATGAAGGTGACTCAAAAGGCAAACATATTTATCATCATCATCATCATCATCATTATTATTATTGTTATTCAGATAGTGATCCTATCACAAGGAGATTCATATTTAAAACATCAGCTTGCTCACAAAATTCACTCATCCAAATAACGCAGTGGGTACTTTATAATAGCTGAATCCCAAGATTAACAATAAAAACCATACCTCAGTTCACTAACTTCTGTTATCTTATGTACCTGAACAGTAACCCTTCCCCCCCCTTTAGGCTTAAGTCAGTTTAAGATGGGTTTTTCCGTTACTTGCTGTATGTATGAAGAGTCAGTCAAACCAGATGTAACAATATAACAAGACAATTAGAAGTAAATATGTTATGACTGGGGACAAATGGGCCCCTGAACAGAGGGGATAAAAGACAGAAGAGCAGGAAGTTGGAGACGTTGTCTTCCTGGCAGCTGGCAGCGGCAAGACAAACAGGGAGAGGTAGGTTTTTGTGTTTATGGATGCGATCATCCAATGAACTCTGTAGATACCCAAAGGTAGGGATCTTGCAAGGTTGTTTTAGGCTGGTAAGGAGGCAGAAATTTGGAATATTCAGGGAAGAAAAAACATGAGAGCTAGAAATTTCAAGCTTTGGGTGGGAGTCTTCAACCACTAAAACTCCCTGGGATGTCATATAATTATGGACCCATCCACAGACTCAGGTAAACTGGTACTGCATTCCATGCCTTCCCCAGTCAGTCTAGCCCAGGAAATTGGTCTTTGTTCCAGTCAGGAAACTTTAAACTAAACCCAGACAGCAGTACCTTAAGCAGTTTGTATCATGGCACATGCAAGGTGACAGCATGAAGCCCACTTTGCTTGGAAGAAAAAGGAAAGAGGGAAAAGGGAAGAGTGAGAGTGGAAGAAAAAAAGAGGAAGAGGGAAGGGAGGCTGAAAGGGAATGAAGAGAAAATGTAGTCCAGATTTCATGCTTCCAAATGTTGATATGGCCAACAGCAGGCTATGCCCTTCCAAATTCTTGAAGATGAAGTCTCAGTTGTTTTCTGTACTTTCAGCAACCACACACTGTAGACGATCTGCTCTATGCCTCATTCTGGGGTTAAAATGTGTCCAGAGTTCTGTCCTGTCTTTGTATTTCTAAAGCTAATGTCGAAGGTCTGGCCACTATCTCTTATCTCAACAAATGCACTGTCTGCAACCCAGTCCCACTTTGTCTGTCTTTCTGCCTGTCCCAACAATTACTTATAGAGCTACTGGCTCCTTAGAGAGCATTGCATTTTGTTTATTAACCCTCTTGTCCTCCTCTACATCTAGAGACTAAAATATCTATGCAAGTAATTGTATGTGTTTGTGTATGACATTTCTCATTTGAAACATTTTTGATGCTTCCCATTGGTTTCACACAATACTCCATTTGTCTATCCAGCCTGCTACCAGGTCTTTAAGTTTGCAGGGTAAGGTGCTCTTCTTCAGTGTATCCTAGAATTCCTCCATGGAATATCTCAGTCACACAGAAAGACTGAAGTCTACTGGACCGTCCTGTGGGCACTTTGCAAATGACATGTTTCCCCTCTGGAAGATACTCTTTACTCAACAAGCACATTCCAGTGTTTTCAGGTTTAACCTCACCATTCTTCCCATTACAGAGTTTTCTTAATTCTGCATTTGAGTTTACTGTTTTCATCTTCAATGATTTCAGAAGACTTCTTACGCTTCTGTTTTGTCGTTTATATGCCCCAGTCATCTTACTAAATTTGGTGTAGACCTCTACAGCCATTAATCTTATCCCCTAATTATAATGAAAGGGCATTGCATGACCACATGGAGTTTTCTGCTCTGTTATGCTGACCCACACAACTCACTCTCTCATAGTCTTTGCGTTCGTCAAGTAAGCGACACTCAACACATGCTCTGTAAATATTTTTTGAATAAATAATCTCCCAAAGGGGTAAATGTTATTCAAGAATGGGTAGTGTGCCAAATTCATTTATATTTCTTTCTTACGGTAGCTAGAAAAAATGGAGTCATAGAAACTGCTGCAGCTTGAATAAAATATCACACTCATACCATGGTCTCTTGGGTTACTACATCCTTGGCTGAATCTAGGACAATTTGTTATTTCTTCATTCCACTAGTACTTACTGAGTATGTGGTGTAGGCTACTCCTTATTATAAACAACATAAATCACATACATGTCAAAGTATAGAAAACAACTGTATATGCTAATAAATGAATCTCCAAACTTTTTCTTGACTCTTGAATCCCATTCTCAAACAACTAAAAAGACTCCTCCTTATAGCTCCTCCCTATACCTTCCTTCAAAGATTATGAAATAAAACTGCAATTATATTTATAGAAGAAGAAAGAGGAGGTAGAGGACAAGGACAAGGAAGGAGAGGAGAAGGAAGAAGGAAAAGAAGAGGATCATGAAAAAAGGGATGGTGATGACTATATTTTCTTTATTTTAAGTTTCATTGCCGTTCCCTCCCAAAACCTTCCAGTCTTCCACTTGGGGACTAAAATTATGTACTAATTTTTCCTGATTTCAT
This sequence comes from Psammomys obesus, assembly GCF_907164565.1. Taxonomy (NCBI): domain Eukaryota; kingdom Metazoa; phylum Chordata; class Mammalia; order Rodentia; family Muridae; genus Psammomys; species Psammomys obesus. The sequence goes on from NW_026596069.1 coordinate 13,507,641, forward strand.
GTTTCCCGTACTTGGCATTCCATTCCAGTTCTAAGAAATTACTTTCTTAAAAATCAGTGTTCTTCCTGAAGATACCTGATAAAACAGGTCAGATGAAAGAGGAGGAGGTCCTCCCCAAGCAGTGGACTTGGAAAGGGGCAGGGAGGAGATGAGGGAGGGGGGTGGGGTTGGGAGGGAATGAGGGAGCGGGATATAGCTGGGATACAGAGTTAATAGAATGTAACTAATAATAAAAATAAATCAGTGTTCTTAAAATGACATGCGAGAGAAGGAAGACTCTATGGGAAGACGAAGGCAACCAGTGTGAGGTGGGGGCAAGGATCCAACAGATGACAGGGCAGGGTTATGATAAACAATACTATACACATGTATGGAAATTTCATAAGGAAATTAATTTACAATCTGTATACACTAATAATGAGGGAGGAAAAGTTATCTAACAAAACCAATTACATGAGAGTATTCGACTATACTCTATTCAGAAGACATAGGCTTTGACACTAGATAGCCCAGGAAAAGAGTTCAGACGGTTCAGCCTGATACTAAAGGAATCTCCCAGAATCCACTTCTAATGTCTTGACACAGTCATTTCTACTGTTCTTTCAACAACAGAGACTCTCATCAGTTTATTCTTGGTTTTGTTATCCTGGATCTCTATTCTCTTAGTATTTAGTTTTACCCATTTTATTCCAATTCTGTTTGTATCTGTAGTTTCAAGGACAAATATTAAGATTGTCTCTAATTCTTCCATTTGAATTTATGCTTAGAAAAGCACTGTGGGATTTTATCGGTCTAAACTTGTCTGTTTTTCCTTGTGCTTTGGTGATTTGTACAAAGGACATTCATGACATAGGTATTGATTAAGAATTTGTTGTCTATTATCCTAAAGCATCTAAAACATATCAGAGTCCCAATAAAAGATTGTGAATTCTTTTTTCAACAGTGCAAACTCCCCCAGTGAGCTATATCTAAAGACAAATTAATGTTTTTGAAAAGATGAAAACCTTAAAGAGTTATGTAGGGATTTTAACATACTATTAATTACTATAATAAAATTTGCATGAAAAGAGGTGGACAGGTTAGGAGAAAAAGTAAACTATACAGAAAGATATTAAAATTATTTAGGGTAGTGTAGAATTATGGAATCAATGTTGCCTAATTCGGTGAACAATTGGACCTATCTGTTCAACATATAAAATCATAAGTACACATACATTAAATATATGAACTGGAAAATACACAGTGCCAGAATTTACTGAAATATGAATTATAGAACAATGAATATATTATGCCAATAAAAAAAAGAATCACAGAAAAATGTTTTCAAGATAGCACTTAATAATTCTTGTGACATTTAGTAAAAATTTATATGAAGATTTTGTTTCTTTCTCTTCCTTAAGAGAACAGTTTAGAAGTTGATTGATGCTTTTTTTCCATATCTATATTTGTGTTTCTTTACTTTAGAAGCTTTCAGAAATTATATTTAGGACATCTCTAGTTATAGCAAGAAGATAAAAGGTGATTATTTATAGGCATCATATTCTTGATGATAGGCTTGCAGAAAGAAAATGCAAACATAAATTTTAAATGTCTTTTGAAAAGAGTCAGAATAAAAAGATTAACATAATTTCTCAGAAACCCTGTATTTTTATTACCAAATCTCAATATTCCCTCCAGGCAAAAGAGCAGCTACTTCAAAGATTTATTTGATAGTAAGATGTTTGATTCTTCTTTTTCTTTTTTTAACGTGGAGAGGCCAGGCTTTCCTTCTACCATAGTGTGCTGTGATTTGAATTTTGAATAGTCTCATTACTAAGAATTTGAAAAATAATAGTTCTGTTTTGGCAGACTAAAGAATTAAACCAACAGCAGCAGTAACTAAACAGAATAAATAAATTATAGCCTACATTCTGCAAAAACGATCCATTTAGACACCAGTTGCCTTGACGACAGACTAGCCACTGCTCAGTCTGATGGGGACAGGGCTGGGCCGTGCAGAGCTCCACTTACCTGCCTGTCCACTTCTGGGAGCAGAAGCAGGAGGTACTGCTGGAAGTGCTGAGGGAAGGAGGCAAAGGTGTGCTTGTTTATCAGGGCCCTCAGGTTAGTGTTGACGAGGATAGATCCTGGGGTTTCTATGTCAATGTCCTCAGCTTTGGTCCATTTCAAGTGGCCTGTGGTGAATAAAGCAAGAGGTATGGATTTACTACAGGATGAAAAAACATGTATATGTGTACTCACTGAACATATATATATATATGTGTGTGTGTGTGTGTGTGTATATAAACATATCCAGCAATATGTTTTTTCTATCACTTCTAAAATAATTTCCAGAGAAGAAATCAGAAAACAAAGCCTTTATTCATAAGATTTATATCTGCCTTAGTTAGATTTCAATCAATATTTATTTGAGTCAGATTAGCACCACGTCCTAAAAAAAAAAAAAAAAAAAAAAAGCTCTGTAACTCTGAATGTCTTATTTCTTACTTGGTTTTGTTTTCTGTAACAGGATCTTATAATGCAACCCAGGCATGCCTATAGCTCACTATAGTTCAAGCTGATCTTGAACTTGTGACAATCCTCATGCCTAAGGCTCCTGAGTATGAGGTACAGGTAATCACAAACTGCAAATTGATCAGAAGTTTCAGAGCATTTAGAAGCATAAATAAAAGAAAAATATATGTATGTCCTCTAAGAGTTAACTTCAATAATAGCAATACCTTGTTAAATGCATTAAACGCAGGGAGCTTAAAGATGCTCAGCAAATGCTCTCCCACTGAACTACACCTCTGCTCAGTGCTCTTAATTTGAATAAGCAGACAGCAGCAAAAGCAATTGTGTGCTCCCACCATGTTTCAGGCAGTGAAGTAAAAGCACAGATAATTTTACAAGGTTCCTATTCAAGGTGTTTTCTGAAATTGATAATTTAAGAAACAAATGCTGATAAAAATTACAGACGCGACATCTGAAGGGGTGAGTACATTTTTTTTTTTTCCAGATCATTCCACATTTCAGGGCGCTCTGGTACCCAGTGGCATCTGTGTGTACACTTCCTAACTGGAGATCACCGCAAGTGAAGCGCGATTCATCATAAGCTATTGACAGCTGGCATGTAAGACAGAACTGTCTGGCACTTGAGCTACCTATTATTCTAGAGTATGCTTCAAGTTGGATGTCAGTACAGTATGGTCTCTAAGCTCCCCCTAAACCAGTGCCTGTTCTGCTGAATACAGCTTTGCTAGAATACAGTCATTCCTGGTCTTTTTCGATCCTTCTAGTCTGCTCTTGCAACGTGATCCATAGTGGAAGAGCTGTAGCAAAAACCCAGTACAGTGGCATAAAGTCACTGCCACTACTTTATTTGCTCATCCTTTACATAACAAACAAACAAACAAACAAACAAACAAAGAATGTGTTGATCTTTGTTTTAAAGGATTAAATACAATAAGACTGTAGACAAAAATGCAAGGAATGTCAGTTAGTTTGTGAGTCTCTGTGTTAATCAGGACTGCAAAAAAAAAAGAAAGAAAGAAAAGTAAAGAAAAAGAAAAGAAAAAGCTTCTCTGAAAAGGATTGAGAAAAGAGGCAGTATAATATTGTGTTAATTAAGCAGGATAATAGTAATAGAGCCTATGTCTACCAGCCATGGGAACTGACCCAACTGACATTATCAGGTGTGAATTCTGCCTTGTGGAGTGGACTGAAAAACTATTGGCATTTGACGGCTGTTGAAAGGAAGGTGTTTGGTTTTGATTTTTTTTTTTTTTTAATGGTTGTAACCTCAGATAGGCTTCCCATGTTCTATATGATGGCCCTATCCCCATGTGTATGTAGATAACACTGGGAGGACTTGGCAGGTTTGAAAAAGGGCATATGAGCATGAAAAGGAAAGATGGTGGTAGTGGCATATGAGACAAGTTGGAGGGAGTTATTTGAATGGATTTGATCAAATTATGATACTATATTGAAATTCTCAAACAATAAATTAAAAATAAAGAAACTCAGGGACTGTTATCCATAGTCAGAATGCCCATCCATAGTGATTTCAGAATAAGAAAGGCAGAGGGTAGCAGAAAGGTGATACCTAAAATCAATGAGTGAATGTTTAATATAAGGGCTCACAGCTAAAGCAGAAGAGCAAATTTCATGAAAAAAAAAAAAGTGTACTTATTCCTATTTCCATCTGAGTTGAATTCTATCCAAACCTCAAAAATAAAATATCTTTTTGGCCATTTATTCCATGAAATAATCATCAGGAACAGCAATGAAATGAGTAGAAAGCTTAAATAATTAACAGAGAGAGTGTGCTAATGTCACAGGACCCAGGATAAGTAAAAATAAACTTAGAATGTCATTAGTGGCTGTGATTTTCAAGTGGCAACATCCAAGAACATTTAAATATCCCGAACAGAAATTCTGTTCCTAAGAAACCCTTGCTGATAGAGCTGCTACTGGTTGTTACTGACGAAGAATTTCTACCAAAGAAGAAAATCAGCAACTGTAGCAGCAATGGTGAACCAAAAGTCAAATAACTATGAGTGCCTCTATATAAATGCTAATTGTAGAACAACAATAATGATGAACAGAAGTTCAAATAAAGCAGAACTAAGTTAGGTATATGAAAATAAGAAGGTACATGTGAAAGAAGAATGCGTGCACAACACGGCACTGAGAATGAGTTCCTCTACAGGGAGCCTCAGAAGAACATAGAAAATACAAATTTCCAGATTGATGAGCAGAAGGAAAAACATCAGTCAAAGATCAGTCATTGAAAAAGGAAGAAAAACTAAAATTAAGTTCGAGAAAATTACAACAAACGTAATCAATTTTTTTTATTAGAGTTAAAATGTAAATAGTCCAGATACCTACTATTTTCAATGGATAGTTAAAAAATTCACCTAGATAAGCTAAAAAATACTAGCATATTTAAAACAGCAAAAAAAAAAAAAGAAACAACACAATATTGACACAGACAAGATGGAACACATGAAGGAAACATCACTGAGAATGAAATTGACCATCCGTTCCATGTGTAAGAAATAATGACCTGAATTTCTGAATTCACACGGCAGCCTCAAAGCATAAAGCTGAGAGAAATAAGAAAACAACTGTCATTACAGTGGCAGGAGAAGCCTCAGCCGACGTGGCTAAAAACTAGCATATCAAGGTGTAAAAGGTAATTTGAAACCACAGAAAGCCTTCATAAACCAGCACCCAAACTCATGCAATAAATTGAACACAGAGAACTGCACTAAGCTATTAGATGCAGGCGTTGTGCTATTTGTCACTCAAGGAACAGCAAGGAACATGAACTGGATTATAAAAACACGTCTCTCTCTCTCCAAAAGAAAGAAGTTAATTTTAGCTTCACAACACAAGGCCAGGAAACCTTCAACCCTCCCCCACCTCTAATATATGTTTGGATAATCCAAGGAGTCTATAGTTCTTCAGAAGTCAAAGAAAATTACAGTATTTATAAAATTCTGCTCAATTTATTTAAAAACTAAATTGTCTGTTTTAGAGTGAAGAGAAAAGAGTTTGAAAATTTATGACTTAAGAGCTCAAGTCACTCAGTCCCTGGCTCTCTGATCACCTCCTCCCTGAGGGATGGACAGCCTTACCAGGAC
>NW_026596069.1:13513277-13515506 GCF_907164565.1 Psammomys obesus
TAAGGAAGGCGGCTACAGCTGGGATATAGAGTGAATAAACTGTAATAAATAAAAAAATAAATTAAATTAAAAAAAGAGAGAGAGAGAAGATACCACCACCACTGAGGTGAAATCTGGGCAGTGTTTCCTCAAAGTCAGCACATGTAAGCTATGTTCAAAGTTACCCAAAGTTGTGCTGTGTACTGGTAGCCAAACTTGGTCATGTGTAAGAGCCCCCTCAGTGGTACTGCTTTGAAGGCCCAGATTGAAGGGGCCGTGTAGAGGAGTTGAGGCTTATGAAGAGAGTCCAGGAGAGGCTGTTGGTGAAAGTGCACCCAGCTGCAGCAGGAGACCCCAGCACTTTGTAGATGGCGGTGGTATGGTGACCTCCAAGAACAGCATCAGTGGAATGGAGCTGGTAGAGGGCAAGCTGTGTGCCCTTTGGAGGGGCCCTGAAGGCTGAGAGCGAACTCCAGACACTGGACATGGAGTGATTTACACTGTTAGACTTTAGTTTTGCTGTGATCTGACTGTAACACTGCCCCAGTTCTTCTCTCTTGAAAAGAGAAAGTATTTAACTTTTTTTTTCCAGTCTTGTTTTTCTTTTTTTTTTTCCTTTGTACAATTTTTTCCAGGTTCCTGCTATTTTTATTATTATTTTTTTAATTTTTCTCAACCATATTTGTAGCAGGTTTACTTGTAATAGCCAGAACCTGGAAACAATCCAAATGCCCATCAATAGAGGAATGGATGCAGAAATTGTGGTATTTTTACACAATAGAATACTACTCAGTAATTAAAAACAAGGAAATCATGAAATTTGCAGGCAAATGGTGGGATCTAGAGAAGATCATTCTGAGTGACGTACCCCAGAAGGAGAAAGACAAACATGGTATATACTCACTTATATATACCTATAAGATATGATAAACATACTAAAATCTGTACACCTAAAAAAGATAAATAAGAAAGAGGACCGGGGGTAAGATAATCAATCCTCACTTGGAAAGACAAATGGGATGGACATTGGATGTAGGAGAAAACAAGTAACAAGACAGGAGCCTACCACAGAGGGCCTCTGAAAGACTCTACCTAGCAGTGTAACAAAGCAGATACTGAGACTCATAATCAAACCTTCGGCAGAATGCAGGGAATCATATGAAAGAAGAGGGAGTTAGATGTGGAAAGGATGGGAGCTCCACAAGGACCAAATATATCTGGGTACAGGGGTCTTTTGTGAGACTGTTTCTTCAACCAAGGACCATGTATGGATATAATCTAGAACCTCTGCTCGGATGTAGCCCATGGTAGCTCAGTATCCAAGTGGGTACCCTAGTAAGAGGAACAGGGACTATTTCCGACATGAACTCAATGGCAGGCACTTTGACCTCTCCCTCCCCTCCGAGGAGGGAGGAGCAGCCCTGCTAGACCACAGAGGAGGACTTTGCAGCCAATCTTGAAGATATCTGATAAACCAGGGTCAGATGAAAGGGGAGGAGGTCCTCCCAATCAGTGGACTTGGAAAGGGGCAGGGAGGAGGTAAGGGAGGGAGGGTGGGATTGGGATGGAATGAGGGAGCAGGATATAGCTGGGATACAAAGTTAATAAACTGTAACTAATATTTAAAAAGTTAACTTATTTTTTTATTTTATAGAACCCCATAGTTGAGATATTTTTGATTTTAAAAGATGCTGAATTTTTTTAAGTGTTTGAATTTGGAAGACTGTGGGACTTTTTAAGTTTGCAAAATGTTTTATATTGTGCTGTTTATATTAATGTGTGATCCTGAAAATGAATAAGAAACACAGGTTGTAGCTTTACAGGAATGTGTTTGCACATCAAATTGACAAGGAGTCAATTGTCCTGGCTAGTTTTATGTCAACTTGATAGAAGCTCAAGTTGTCTGAGAGGAGGGAACCTATACCAGGAAAATTCTTCCCTGAGATGGGGCTATTGGCATGAGGCCTGTAGGAAATTTTAATTGGTGACTGACTAGGAGGCCCCAGTCCATTGTGCCTGGCAGTTCTAGCTTTCATAACAAATCAGGCTGAGCAAGCAGAAAGAGCAAGCCAGTAATCAGCTCTCCTCCATGGTCTCTGTATCTGTTCCTGCCTTGACTTTCCTGACCTGTTTGAGTTCCTCTCCTGACTTCCTTCAATGATGATCAGGGTTATGGAAGTGTAAGTCAAATAAACTTTTTCCTACACACACACACACACACACACACACACACACACACACACACACACA
>NW_026596069.1:13515516-13541908 GCF_907164565.1 Psammomys obesus
ACACACACACACACACACACACACACACACACACACACACACACACAAAACAACAACAAAAACAAAAAACAGAGCTCAAGTCATGAATTTAATAAATAAATCATTGAATAAAAACTGAACTAAGGAGTTAATAATGTAAAAAAAAAATAAGAGTAGAGGTCAATATGGTAGAAAAGAACAATGATGATTATCAATAAAAAAAAAGTTTGTATTGTTTTAATTGAGCTAATAAAATTAGAAATTCTCAGAAGAAACTGCATAAATAGAAATAGTAATGAAAAATGGGGGCATGGTTCTAGGTACAGGACTGGTTTAATGGGGCAGATATAATTAAAAGCGTTTTTTTTTTTTAATGAACAATACAGTATTTAGAATTTTCGAGCAATACCGCTAAGTAAAGATCCACTGATTTTTACCGTATGCACATATCCATGTGTGGGAGGTGGTAGGCTTGCATGTAGGTGCAAATGCCCGTGTGTGCACAGTTGTGGGGAAATTAGTGTCTTCCTGACTGCTCTCCACCTCGTATGTTTGGGACAGAGTCTCTCACTGAGGATAGATAAGCAACATTTGGCTAGGCTACATGACAGTGAGGCCCTAGAGCCTTCTGGGAACCAGGATTACAGATGCTTTCATGGTAGCTTCTGACATGAGTGTTGGAGATCAAACTCAGGTCCTCAGGCTGGTTTAAGAAGTACTTATCTACTTACCCAGATCCCAAGCCCTAAACTATTTTAAGTTTATACATTTCCTAAGTTAACTTTAAGATAGAAAATAAAGTTAAACATAAAAATGTTTTCAATAGGCTTTCTCACACATGCATATAATAAACACAATATAAATAGCTTACTAATTAATGTAATGGAGTGTAGGAAACTTTACCTTTGTCCTAAACTCTGTTAATGAAAGGAGAGGAGGAGGAGAAGCCACCATCTCCAGTGCCACACAGTCAGTTAGGACTAATCCAAAAAAAGATTTATGTCCAAAATGTCCACCTAAGTGAAGCTATGTTTTTTTTTTTTAAAAAAATTCTGAAGAAAAGACAGAACAGATTAACTAAATTTGCTCTTATAGAGAATGTTTAATTCCATTTTAATTATCCTCACACATGTACTCTTAATTGGCTTAAGAACAATCCAATTATATATGATTGTCTTATCTCATTAAAGCTGGCACGGCACATCTCCCTACAGTGCCCACACAAGGAAAAGTATGAAGTCACTTTAATGTCTAATTCCTAGACACTTAGCCTAGAGGGCTGTGGCAGCAGAGGCAGGCAGGGAGGACAGGAGAAGGCACAGTAAGACTGTGGGCGTGTGCTGAGCCAAAGTCCTGGTCATTAATCCTCTGTTGTAATGTACTCAGAGAGTTCTGTGGTAACATACCACTTGGTCACATGCATTTGTGTATCAGGAGGGGTGTGTGTGTGCTGGCTTAAACACTTAAAGCAGTGGTTAACAGTTCATTTCTCCCTCCTTCCCTCTCTCCTTCCCTCTCTCCTTCCCTCCCTCCCTTCCTTCTTTCCCTCTTTCCAGGTTGTCTAATTGATGATCACTCCAAAATGAAAACACAGTTCTCTCCAACAGAGCCTCACTGGGGATACGAACCACCCCTGAGGCCAGGCTCCACGCCCAGCAGTAGATGGCCAATAAACACCAAACTCACTGCCAGGGTCATTGTCCCATAAGGCTTTGACAAAGGAAGTTCTTTAATCTTACAGGTCCTCTGCAAAGATATTATGGCTTCTGGTTTTGTGCTTTTAGGGGATTCCCGTGCTTAGGAATGTGTCTCTGCATCTACATGTATATCTTGTGTTTTTTCTTTGGCTCTTTTTCTTCTGTTTCTTTTATCCTATTCCAATTTGTTTTTATTTAATTTTAACTTACTGGTATTCTTTAAGTGCCTATTTCATAAGGAGAGACAGATAGGGTGTGGATTCCAATGGGAGGGGAGCTGGGGAAATTGCTGGAGGAGTTAGGGGTGAGGAAAAAAACAGAATCAAGATATACTGCATGAAAAAAAAAACCTTTATTTTCAATAAAAGAAAGAAAAACTCTTCTGTTTCTTATTTATTGTGAAATTAATTAAAGATAGTATTTTTAATTAAAATAGGGTCCTAGTATATATAATCTCTGAAAACAATAGATAATATTCAGCAATGCCAAATAATTTTCAGGAAACACCGAGGATGTTTTGAATGTGGTATAGAATTATTATCCAATTTTCATTTTTATTTTTCTGCATAAATTTATTTTTTAAAACATGAAACATTTTCTAAAACCAGCAGAGTTTTGCTTCTTTATTGCAAAAAGATTAAATAAAAAATAATAATGTTGGAATGAATCCCAGAAGTTGGGCTCATTGAGGACATTATTAAAACTCCCTCAGAGACATCCATTAAAAGCTTGAGCTTGTTTAGCAAGCACTTCTACACTCCTACTGTGTGACTGCATAGGAAGGAACAATTAAAAACTGGTTTAGGTCAGTGACCCTGAATTTAAGTCACTTACATTCTAGCTAGGGGAAAGATACGCGAAGTTAAGAAACACAAAAGAGTGGAAGGGGGAAAAAGCCAATGCAGAAGATAGGCCAGCTGAAGCATTTTCCACAGAATATGACATTGGTAGTTGGGTATGATTTAATTTTGTGGCACCCAGAGAGACCTTCATGACAGTGACCTCTAATGCAGCTTCACCTGCTGTAGTGGTGATATGATACATGCTGTCAGTCTAAAGAGGGTTGTGTCTATGAAGATGGAGGGTGACTGTTTCTGCTAGCACAGCGGTAAACTCCATACTTTGAAATTTGTTTATTAATTAAAAGAAATACAAAAGAAGCAACAAAAGGGTACTACGAAGAGCCTTCACTTAGTATGCACTAAGGGAGTAAGCTGATGTTTTACAGTTGTCTTAGAGACTCACAGGAGGAGCTAGAAATGAGTTTATCCTTTGCTGAGATGGACATCAAAATAACCAAGTAGGCAGGAAAAACATTTCAACCCCATTTATAGCCATGCCTCTCGATCGATCTCCATACGAAGTGGTGATTTGGAAGTCTAGCATGGACTGTTACAATCATTATCAAGGCCTGCACAATGCAACAGCTCTTGCAGATACTGATAACATACGCCTAACTATATAAGAACCTTGTTCTCGACCATGCTCAACTTAGACATAGGGGAGGAATCAACAAAGTTTGGTTTTGTCTTGACTGTAACATCATCAGGAAAACACTAGTTTGAACCATTACTTTTTTCAGCTGCCTTGGCTTGCACCATCTTCCCAGACATGTTCAGAGAAATGCACAGAAAAAACACAGTCTCCACATATGACCTATGCCAAAAGCAAAGGCATGAAACAAGAAAGTCGCATCAACAGCAGTGGGTCTCCATAATGATGGCGAGATTCCCTTCAGTGCTAACTACTGAGGGCTGTGACAGCCCGTCGATTGTTCACTGCTGGCATTATGATAGCATTGTGCACGCCAAACCTTCTTCCAGGGTAGGTGGACATACGGAATGACACTCAAACCCACAGGGACTCTTTTACTGCAGAGAGTTCTCAGAAAAACGTACATGGCTGCCGTGTCTACTTGGCTAATTCATTAGATTCCAAGAAAAACGTATACCTGTGTCTTGAACAAGGTGAGTATCATTCAATTCTAAAAAAACAAGTAATTGCAAAAGAATCAGAGGAACCTCATGGAGGATAATTAGATGTGACTTTTTAATCCCACCAAGGGAATCTCACCAGGAGAATGAAAATTTAGATTTATACTAGAAAGTCTAATTTTGACTGAATTTTGTTTTAGCATGACTCATTTAGATTAGAAAAAAAAAAAAAACTTACGGTATACGTTCTAATTTAGAATGGTTTTAGCACATAAGAACTTGTATGCGGCTACCCCTATGGAGATAAGGTGAGGTAAATTCAATCCCGTTCTAAGACTAAAATGCATCTGAGTCAGGTGGGAGAAATGAATAATGGTGGTGCTAACAGCTGGCTGGGCGAGGACTTAGGGGGAAGAAGGAAGAACCGTTTCTGCCCCGACCTCCTCATGCCTGTCACAGGCTTGTGTACACCCACTCACCACTACACAACAAATAAATGAATATAACAAAAAATGTAAAAAGCATATGTTAAAAATCTGAATGATATTGTTTGTGTGAAGGGGGTTAGCCTTAAGGTTCTTTCCTCCACATCTCTCCATTTTTCATTTATACTGTTGGCATATGTTAGAAAGTTGGTGAGCACTGCCAACTTATGGCTGGATATACCTGTACTTGGGTTCATAAAGAACGTTCTTCTTTAAAGACACAGATTCATCCAGGGAGTTACAAGTCACTGAAGACTTACTTCTTTACTGACTGAGTTACTAGCACATTCGGTTGACAAAGTTGCTCATTCATTTATCCAATATTCTCTCAGCAACTACCAAGCAGAAGGTACACAAAGGGTCTGAGAAGGATGTCAAGGATGAGCAGGACAATCTCCCATCTCAAAGATCCAGCGGCAGCGTGATGAGGAGAGTACCCAACTTCCTGACTCTAATGGGATAGCTTTAAAAATCCCCATCTGGGCCAGGAAGATGACTCAGCAGGTCACAATGTGGCCCAACATTCCTGAAGGCCTGAGTCCAACCCTCTGCAACCACCTGGTGGAAGAGAAACAACTTCCAGGAGTTCTCCTCTGACCTCCACGTGCATTTCATGGCTTGCGTGTTCCTACCCACCACCTCCCAACAAATAAATAACTATAATATAAAAATTAAAAAGCCTGGATGAGGTGGTTTGTCTGAAGATGGTCAGTCTGAACTTTCCTCCACATCTCTCCATTTTTTTTCTTTTTGTTTATACTCTTGGTTGTATTAGAAAGTAGTGAGTGATGCAGCTCCATTTGCACAAAGTCACTCTCTTTAGCTGCTTGCTACCTTAGTCAGTCAGGGTTCCTTCCCAGTCATCACCGGCTGTACGTGTTTGACAGGTTTCTACTGGAATATATTTATTTTAAATCCCACTATTTTTCTTTTTGTCTGATGGAGGATTGGCCAAGAGACCTTGGAACTGCTAGCTCTCCTTCCCCATGCAAATAAAGTGCTTGCAGTTAACACTTAGGTAGACTCTTCACATCATATAGAGGGAGGTTATTCCCCAGTGACAAGGACAGCCCCCGGATGCAGGGTCGACGACCTGCATTCAAAGTCTGTCTGAAATGAATGGTTCAAGTTGGAGATAAACGTCCCTTAGCCTCCATCTTAGCTGTGATATTTACAAGGAGACTCTGTAACCTAAGGCCTCAGATCGATTTCTTTTAACTGTAGGATGGAAATCATTTCATTCGGTAAAACTAAACACTTAAGTGAGACAAATTATATCAAAATTTAGCCACATGAGTTCAACTAAAAGGCCACATGAGGCTATTTGAGGTCGGGGATAGCTTCTAGTGCAGCACAACATGAAGCCATAACATCAGTTAAAATATGATGGATCTTCTTATACCATGAATATGTGGTTCTTGAGTTTAAACTTTGCAAAGGACAACGCCCTGTCCCAACGTGAAAAGGTTGACACACCTGGCCAATTAGTCCATTATGAACTATGACTCTCTGCCTTCCTCCTAGAAAACAGCATTATTACATCTACTATTTCATCCTTTTATGTAACAGAACCATCTAAGAGACTAGTCCACACAAGAACTAGTGAGCTGTCCTTGTGAGCCGGCCAGGGGTGTGCAGGCTCTGTCCTTCAGTGACTCTCAGGGTAAAACAACAGTAAACAATAAACCCCAAAGCAATTCTGATTCTCTCTCCATTGTGGTGTGGACTTCAAGGTGACAACTGTGAACACTGGAGATCCTGATAAAAAGGATCCAGGCCTGGAGCTCCTGATAACACAGCATAACCAAAGCCAGGCATGCCAAGCAAGAGTGTTCTTGGCCTTGAACCTAGACACTGTCTTTGTATGTCATTTATTTTTCTGTAGTGGATTATTAATTAATCAATTAATTTTGAGATAATATCTTATTATGTGCTATGTAGCCCTGGCTGGCTTCAACTAACAGACTTTGTCTGCCTCTACTTCGTTAATACTGGAATCAAAGTCATTCACTGCCCAACCCAGCTTTGTTTTCTTTTGTGAGATGGTCTTGCTATGTAGACATGGATGTCTAGGTTTTTCACTTCCTTGGACTGGCAAAGCTCCAGCCTCAGACTTCTGAGCGCTAGGATTACAGAGTTAGCCTGCCTGGCTAGAACACTCTTTTTAATTAAATATCACTGATCTTTGACTCATACCTGGGTTGGTCATGAGAATGAATGAATACATATGTGTGTGTGTAGATGTGGCTCAGATGTTGTTCTGTGCCTGTCATTGAGAATTTCCCATCTTACAAGTTACTTAAAGCACTTAGAGAGGAAAAAACTGTTAGTGTGTATGTGTGCATGGCGATGGCCCAACACAGAGAGACACATCTGGGGTTATGGGAAATAACTATAAAAGCCTTAGAAATGTTGGAAAATAGATGCCTATGCCATATTAAAGGCTTAACTTAAAAATTGCTACTTCTTTCCCATAAAAGAAGATCCTTTATCTAAGAATCTACTATATATTAGTAGATTCTATTTCAATGCATTTTAGTGAAAATGTTACTGCAGTAGGCAGTAAATAAAAACTACCAAACTAATCAATCAATCGACCAGTTAAAATCAGGCTGAACTTAACAAAAAGAAAAAACTATGCAAACAAAGAGTCCTACATTGCCAAGTGGGTGACAGGGACAGTAAAATGTTCAGGTCACTAAGTACATGGTTTCTGCCAACCACTCTATCAAAATACGGGGTCATGGGAACTAACACACACACACACACACACAGCTCATGTAGGCATGTGTGCACATATTGCATGTAGAGGCCAGAGGCAGAGGTGATATTGACTTTGATTGTTTTTCACGCCATCTTTTGGGGACAAGGTCTTTCACTGAACACAATGCTCGCTGACTTGTTAGATTGGATGACCGACAAGTTTCTGATCTGCCTCTTTCTATCCCCACTCCCTATTAGTTCTAGGGTTATAGATAAGCAAGAACACTACCATGCCTCATGCAGCCACTGGGGATCTAAACTTGGATCCTTACATATTTTGTTGCAGGCACTTAATCAACTGAGCACCTTGAGCCCTACACCACGCTCTCCAGATATTCTAATGCTCTAGGTTATACCATCATTATCTCTATTCATAGGTGAAATCAGTGTATCCAGGTCCCTAAACAAGGTGTGTGTATGGGGGTGGAGGGATAGAGTTATACTAGTTAGCTCAGGAAGCACTCAATGTTTGTCTTAATTTTTATACACTGTACACTACTTGCAGGTCCTTAGTAAGGCAAAAGGCAGTATTCAGAAACAAAAAAAAAATCACTGTTAATAGTGAGACCTTTGGACAGTGTACCCAAAACCTCTCAGAAATTGGACACTCTGTCTGATAGAGAGGTACTACTGAATATTTCAAACATCTCAAATAAAAATCAGATCCCATGACAATGAATTCCCCAATTAAACTCATCTTTCCTAAGAGCTTCATTTTTCTCAGTCTAGAATATTCCAATAAAAGGAGGCCACAATATAATACTGTACACCAGACGAAATCCTAACAAGACAGGTAAGTAGTTGGATAGACATTTTGCTTTAATTTTGCTGTTTATCCTGTACTGTATCCAATATCATCACATTCCATTATACACTTGAGACATAACTTCCACTACTATGCTTCCGAATTTAGCATTTTTTTTCTATTTAGATAAATGAAGGCTATTTTCAGTTTCCTTGTTTAACCACAATAAATAAATAAATGAATAAATGAATAAATGAATAAATAAATGAAAGTTCTATGTTTTAAAAGACACACATCTCTGGTACTCACCTAAACCAGACTTTTTTAGGCGTTTTAAGTGCTGATTTGTTTGCTTTCCAGGCGGAGATTTTTGCCCATGTTTCATTTCTTTATCTGAACTGTCTGCTTCCCCATTCTTAGACTCAGATCCTAAAAAAGGAAATAGTTATTATGCCATTATCTTTCTCTCCCTGTCCTTGACAAGAAACATCTAAAATTGTTTTAAAAACCACAGACATAATCTCCTTCTTC
The DNA here is from genome assembly GCF_907164565.1 of Psammomys obesus. NCBI lineage: Eukaryota > Metazoa > Chordata > Mammalia > Rodentia > Muridae > Psammomys > Psammomys obesus. The sequence goes on from NW_026596069.1 coordinate 13,523,651, forward strand.
TTTTCCTGAGTTAATATACTACCTTACCCACAATCTGATTCCACTATTGGATATAAAAAGAAAAGGCCAATAAATCAATCAACCTGGACAAAAAGCAAGAGCAGATGGCCTCAGAGCAGAGCTTGACATGCAGTCACTGATCAAATAGCTTTTAAATAAAAGAGTTGGGTCTTTTGTAAAAATACATGAATAAGCTTCAACACTAAGATGCCACTTAGAGATGATATCAGAGAGAGGGAGAGAGAGAGAATAAAAAGTAGAAGAAATGGAAGAACCAGCCCTTAATCAACAGCTATATGCTGAAGCAGAAACAGAAAATGCAAACACTAGTCCATAATGAATTCAACAGTTCACAGCTGATAAAGTGACAAGAGGTAAATTAGGAGAGCTGGCCAGGGCTTCATGGAGGTGAGAAGAATATTGCAAGAACACAGATTCATAAAGGATTCTGGGCTTTGCAGCAAGTGCTGAAAAACAAATTCACACTCAGAGAAAAACTGCTTTTGATGGTGTTACACACCAGCATGAGGTCCAGAACTCAAGTTCAACATTCAAGAGAAAGCTAAAACAGGAACAACAAAACCATCAGACCAGCACCCTCATCCTTACATGTACTGACATTAGCAAATCAAGTCACTGGATGACAAATGGGCTGATGCCTTTAAGACACAACAACTGGGAGATGCTCTGCATTTTTAGATCAATGAGAGAGTCAAAGATAGGTACACACATAGAATACATTTGTACATGAAAAGTATATGTACATAGGTATAAAACTAAATCTCACACGAAAGTATCTTTTTCAATTTCAAAAGAGGAAAAGGAATCAAGCCATCTCTCTCTATGAGGAAGTCTCCTCCAGGGAGAAACTGGCCAAGCATACAATATTTTAGCTCTTTACCTGAAGGCGAATCGGACTGCTCATCAGACACCTTTAATGGTGTCAAGACAACGCGAGGGACAGTCTTGTTCACCATCATTGAGACTCCATTTCTTCTTTTCTGCTGCTGTCTCAAAGCCTATAAAATACAATGATAAAATATAGCATAAAAATGCATCCACAGTGATTTCTGGTGATTGAATTACATAATCCCCTTGCTCATGTCTGTCTTCAATTCCACAGAGCCCCTGATTTGTCAGGATTCTTGGTAATCACCTTTCTCCATTTTCCCTCAAAAGCATAAAATTGGGCTTTGGTAAAGTGGTTTAAGCTGAGACCATTTTCGCTCTAATTCTGATAACAAAACACCATGGAATGGTTTATTCTACCTTAGCAGAGTGGCTTGAAAGCCGGCAGAACTTGATACTAGGGCTCCCAAGTAAAATAAATGTAAAATAAATGTTTCGAAACCAGGATAAAAATATATGTGTCTGCACCTCTCTCGCAGGTGCTCGTCTCCAGTGCGCTGCTCAGTCAATCAGTTAACACCGGGTGTCATCAGTATGTACGGCATGTGAGAACTACTGTATTGATGCATTCACTCAGCCGTGGGGAGCGCTGCACAAAATCACCGAACATGGCAGGAATCATTTATTTCTGTGAAGGGAATCAGTCCTAATCTTGGAAAGCTTGCAGCCCTTGGCTTCTGTCTGCTTGACTTTGGTATTAACCTTCAGAACACGAACATGACGGGGTTTGGGCAAATCCAAGGGGGAAAAAAAATAGATAGGAGAATAAATCTCTTCAAATGGGAATGCCTTGTGTTTCATAAACGAATCTGACATGGTGATGATAATATAATAAAAGGCATTTTAAAGTTTTGAAATACAGTTTTATCTAGCGGATCACGTTATGTAGAAAATTACCTGTAATAAAAAGGGTTTTAAGCACACGAAACAGGAAGAGCCATTAAAACCTGAAGCCGCAGGAATGCTGAAATTCCTCAAAAGGTTAAAAGGCTGGCCACGGACTGTCTCAAACCTTTTTATTCCTGGATTCTGTGCAATTTCTACTAATTTTACAATGTCTCGGTTATATGATTAATGTGCTACAAGCAACAGTTGTCACAATCTCCGGAAATATTGCTTTGACTGTATATTCCTTGGCTGTCAAAACCAATGTGACTTTATTTACACAGGGTATGAGCTTTATGTTTGACTTGTTGACCACTAGATTTAGAAATTACTTAATTATTGAAATGAAAAACTAATCCTCACTGAGAGGACAAATGACAAAGTCAGATGAGATTTAAAGCCACATGACAGAAGGAAGAGCTGGAGAATTTATTATAAATGATACATTTACTACAGATAGCATGCAAGGATTCTTATATTTATAGAGTTTTTGTGAAGTCCCAGGCCCTGTCAAGGAACCTGGGATACAAAGATTAATATGATGCCATCCTTCTCATCATTAGTCTGCTGTCAATAGTGTATTTAACGAGGTCATATGTGCTATGAAGCATTTAAGAATTTTCTCTCTTCAAGCTGTGTATATATAATTAGACATAAATTGTGTAACATACTTGCATAAATCTTCCTAGTCTTTTACATAAGAACTCAGAGTACTCTATAGACATTAACCTAACAATACGCGAAAATTAGGCGAAGCAGTGCTTCCAATTATAACTAAGGCTTTCTTCACCCACTGTTTAAATCTCCATAAAAGAATAAAAGCAGCCAGTAAATACAGCAATGAATCTCTATGAGTCCATGTGTCACCAGTTTCAATTCCACTAAGCAAAATATTAACCTTCTTTAGGTGTACAGATTTTAATATGTTTATCCTATATTATATGTCTAATATAGATTTACAAGTGAGTATATACCATATGTGTCTTTCTGCTTCTGGGATACCTCACTCAGGATGATCTTTTCTAGTTCCCACCATTTGCCTGCAAATTTACCGTATCAGTGGACTAGAGGAGGGGAATGGGAGGGTGGGATTGGGAGAGGACAAGGGTGGGCACGAGGGAGGGTGCTACAGCTGGGATACAAAGTGAATAAATTGTTATAAAATTTAAAAGTTAAAAATATTAACCTTCTAAAAATGTCCTCTCACTGTGTGCACACACATGTCCATGTGAAGTGAGGGGATTTCTCATGGAAAGTGTTGATTAACTGCAAATAAAAGCACTGGCTATAATGGCATAGACGTGTAATCAGAAAGTCAAAGATGCCATGCTTGTTTTCTAATCTGTGGTCAATAATGATGAAGAAGAAGAAGAAGAAGAAGAAGAAGAAGAAGAAGAAGAAGAAGAGCTTTTACCCTCAGTTTCTAAAGCTGAAAGCACTATGAAACTAACGATTTAATGACTGGATAGATACCATGACAGATAAAATGCAAGAATAAAAGTCATGGCTACTGTGAATTATTGTCAGGTAAGGATAAAGAAATGCTAACATAGAGTCTATTCAAATGCTATTTCATAAGTACAGATGTTTGAACAGTACCTCTCAACACAATATTTTTAAAAATAATTAAAGGACTCACTTTGTACTGCAGGCAACACAAACTACACGTCTATCACAGAAGAAACAAAACTGTTTTACGTGTATGACTGAGAGACCAGAGGATTAAAAATCAGTGGCTATTATTTTAAAGTGTAAAGCACAGGCCTGAACTAAGGCCAGCCAAATGGAGAGATGTCCAGTCTTAATGCCCCGAGGGGAAGAACTAGCCTTACTGCATTCTTTTCCTGCCCACTAGAGCTAAAGTTGCTAGGAAACTGGCCCATCCCCTTAGGGAGGGACACCAGATCATTAATGGTTTGGGCACCTTCCTATAGCCAATCAATTCAAAATACAACATCACTTTGTGTTTCGACCAATAGGTACTTGCCAGGCAGGATACCCCCCCACCCCCCCTGCTTTGGGGGGACCAGAATCTTTAAATCACCCAACTAACTGGAGCACAGGGCTCTCGGCTCTCACAGCTTTGGGGTCGGGGGAGTGAGCCCAAGCTGCTGCTTGTAATAATTTGTAATAAAAAAGATCCTCACATATTTTGCAATGGACTCCTGGTGGTGGTCTTTTGGGGTATCGCGATTCGGGCATAACAGGAGAAGCAAACATGGTTCTTTGCCATGTACTTGTAAAATGAGTCTTGGGCCTGGGGAGAAGGCTCAAAGAGTAGGAGTACTTGTTATGCAAGTGTAAAGACCTGAGTTTAAATACTTAACACCCCTGTAAAAGCTAGACATGGCCACATACAAGATAATGACCCAGTGTTATGTGGTAATGGATGAAAGCAGGGAACAATAAAGACATCCAGCATTTTCCTCTGCCCTTCATATGCATGCACCGCTCATGCCCCTGAAAACACACACACACACACACACACACACACACACACACACACACACACACTTATATTGACTTCCAAGCAACACTTGTAGGGCAGATAACAAAAAGGAGGTCATGTCTGTTTCTTATGGCATCATATTATACATGGAAGTCTGGTATCACAAACTACAATACATCTCTTTAGACCTCATTTGTGGTTGTCCTGAAGAGCCCAAATTACTTTCCAGGAATAAGAGTTCATTTGATGATGATGGACGCTGGGTACCTTCCACCCAGAACACAACATTAACAGAAGGAGACAAAACAATGTTGCTTCCATTGAGAGTCATCAGATAGCCAGATGTCTCTAAGTAAGGGCAGACACTACTAGGCAGTAGGGCCCTTGGTGACCCAGTGTGTATCCTTCAGGGAAAGACAGACTGTTCTTCAACAAAGAGGCAGTATGTAACTGTGTATCCAGTGTGTATCCTTTGGTAAAAAGGCAATATATAACTCTCCGCAGTTATGTTCAAGCCAGCAACTCAAACATACTGTGTGTCAACTCTTCCCAATTGCTGAAGAGCATTAGTTGTGTGGAGAAGTAAGACAAGAGCAGAGGAGGAGACAGGAGTGAGCAAGTCCCAACATACTCTATTGGAGGCCTGAAGCTGCTTCAGCAAAACTAATCCTTGTGTGTTTCTTTCTATAAATGCTGGGGATTAAACACAGTCTATGCAAATTAACAATGAGCCACAACTCAGGCTTTTGTAAATAATATTTTGATACAAAGTGTAACCACATTTCCCAGGCTGGTCTCGGACCTGCAATCCTCCCACTAATCATGGCTGACTCAAATCAATTTTTAGGTCTGTTTTCCTGTTTAAACCACATGCAACCTGAGGTCAGCAGCTCCTTGGAGTTTTTGGGGAAAAAAATAGGATTCCTAACATAAAGACAGAATTTATTTTCCATTTAATTTATAACCATTGAAATACAAATTTCCCTTAACTTGGAAAATATATCCATATGATAGGCTAAGGAAATAGAATCAGGCAAAGTGGTTTTGGTGCCTATGGGTGTGTATGTGCATATAAGGAATTCCCTAAATGATGGAAAATGCTTTTTCCACTGTGACTTCTTGGGGTCATTGTTTTGTTTTCCAATAAGCCGGTGGTGGCCCTAGTTATTCATCTGCTTGGTCTTAACACTTTAATCTGCATTCATTTTAGGGGCAAAATAGTAAAAACATACCTCTGTTTGTCAGGGTAGACTATACTTTGGAATGCGAGGAAATTGTTTTATTGAACAACTCACTAAGCAGACAGGGAGTCTGGATCTCTGTGCAGTGAATAAATGGACCTTCAGCCGGTCACATGTACAGAGTTCTACGTCTGATTAACAGTGTTAGTGACAGGAGGTGCAGTGTTTGAATGGGAATTGATCCCCTTCCACTTCCTGAGCATCCGAACCCTTGGTCAACATCCTGTGGCACTCTCTAGGGAGGCTTGGGTGGTTCAGCCTTGCTGAGGGGAGCAAGCCGCTGCTGGCCTTGCAGTGTGCCTAATGACTCTCTTGGCTTCATGCTTTTGATTGAAGCTGTGAGCTCTCAGGCTGGCGAGATGCATCAGCAGTTAAGACCACCTGCTACTCTTTCAGAAACCTTGGTTCAACTCCCAGGATCCAAGAGGTGGCTCACAGGCACCTGTAACTCCAATTACCGGGTGCCTGATGCCTTCTTCTAGAATCCAGGGGCATCAGGCATACAGCTGGTGCCCATGTAGTCAAAACATTAATATCCATAAACACAAAATTAAATTAAATTAAACATCTCTGAACAAAGTAAAAATAATTCCACACTCACTTCAAGTTACTTGTGTCTTTCTATGAGAAGGGAGGGAAATTGCTAGCTGAACATGCTTTATCTACAGAAATATAGTGTGATGTTTTCTTAAAAAAAAAAAGAGAGGAAAAAACTTTTAGATAAACATTTCATTTTAGAAAGAAAGCTTTCCAGATACTCTCTCTCTAAAAGGGGTTGTGGGGTGGGGAATCATCCTTGTGTCTACTCTAATGGGAGTAAATGAAATAAAGCTGAAAACCAGGATTTCTTGTTTTGAGTTGGCACATTAAACAATAAATGTTCGCTATATTTTAATGGAGAAGCGGTACCGACATGTAACTTAAGAATGTGTAGAATGCAGAGAGCCCTTTCTTGAAAAATCTGAAAATATCACAGGCAATGAATGCTGACACTAAAACAACTAGACGTGCACACATGGGGAACAGCTGTCTGCCTCAGGGACCAACAGCAAGCGTTGTGACCAGTACACTAAATGCCAAAGTCGGTGATAAGACACCACTACCATCACCATAACACAGCAATATACCAAGACTTTATCAGCTCTGCCGTAGCGCAACGGCATAGGGTCTGCACTCCTATCATCCTAAAAATCTGAGAGAAGTCAAGCCAACAGAGGCAACATATGGCTATGGTCATGACCACACTAATGCCAAAACTACCACACTAATGCCAAAACTACCACACTGCTGCCGTCACACACAGCATCTTCCTTTTAGCTATCATTTTCTTCTACTGGTTAGGATTCCAAAATATAATCTTGCTTAGCTTCTCAGAAAGTTCAAATATCTAATCATTCCACATTGTCATAGGATCTTAACCACTAGATACCACAGCAGAAAGGAAACGGGGAACAAGGTAATAATCAGCAGGCAATTCTGAGAATGCTTATACACACAACAACTACAAAAATGGCAAGCACACAAAATGTTTTCCAGGAAATTATGTGTATCACATTGTTCATCATAATGCCATGATGAGTTTATGGTAAAAGGAATTCAGATGTTTTGGAACAACGAAAATATTCTATCCAATAGCCAAGGCCTTACTGCTTCTACACAGTCCAGCCTACAGATTACATTGTGATCAGCAATATCTAGGGCAGAAAATTTGCTTGCTATTAAAGCATCTAAGCAAGGAGTTTAGACCTGATATGTGTCTGGCTTTGCTTATGAGAGCATTGTTTTAGTTATTGTTTTTATATACCTCTGATGCAAAGTCACCTGGATTTTCAGGAATTTGTTTTCACCTACTTCTTTCTATTATAGCTCTGCTGAATCAGAACTCACATACTCACATACACTCACTCACATATACTCACACACTCACACACTCACACACTCACACACACACTTTAAGAAGAGGTTTATTAAGCAAAGCAAAGTAAAAGTATACTCATACAGAGATGCTGCAGCATGCTGGCTCAAAGGGCCACTAGCAGCACATTGCGCTCTGTATTATGGGGCTGTTTTAAGTTTGTATAAATATTTATGAAGTGGGTTGGTATTTGTGGGGATAAGGTGATCCTCTTTCCCTAGCCACCCTTAGTGCAGACTATTTTAGGGAATGTCATCCCATTATCCTCTTGAGAAGCCTACAAGGAAAGCCTCAACCATAATTGCAAATGCCACTATAATGACCGTGGGGGCCTCTGAGGATTTGGACTCTTCTTTAGTGCATATGTGTGCTGATGGAGAAAGTCCCCTGGCACCTGGGTTTCTCAGAAAGTTGGAAAAACTAACTGCGGTTTCAGAGATGATTAACCATAGAGGGGCAAGAATGAGAATGTTTTTTTCATAAACTTGTGGGGGCAAATGGAACTGAACATGAGCCTTAACTCTGTGCAGATATTCAACACAGGTAGTCTGATTTCGGGAATGGGATTCCTAGTGACCCTACTGTGTTGCCCTCCTGATGAAATACAAAAAGTATGTAAATTTCCACGAACAGTTTCAAACAGAGTCTGCCCAATGGCATACCATATACTGAAAAATGGTCCTAATTAAGAGGATAGAATCTAAATCTGCAATTTTAGATTCAAACGTCCTCTCTGAGAGTTATTGGCTTGATGGCCTTGGACAAGTTATATTAATTCTCTGGTGCTTGGTTTATCTAAAAAATAGACATACTGCCGGGGATGGTGATACACCTATAATGCTGAAGAAGGAGAATAAGGAGTTCAAGGCCATCCTTAGCTACAAGGTAAGTTCAAGGCCATCTTGGGCTATGTAAGACCCTTTCTCAAACAACAGCAAAAGGGATGAGTCCTAATGTAAACAAGAGTTCATGCAATCATCACTAAAGTAATGTCTCTGCTTTAGGTGCTATGAGCATAATTTGTGCATGTATATAAACATACGGAACAAATATTCACATAGATGAAATCATGTACAGACATGCATGTAAATGCTTACATGGTAGTTACTGATAAAAATTCTGTCCTATCTTAAACATTCAACTATCCATTAAAAATGGAAGGTGAATATTGTTTGGGGGTTACAGCGTAAATGTCATATATTCAGACAAGTTTTCAAATGCTTTCTTAAGGCATCAAGCAATTACAGGTGATCCAGATAAAATTCTACCCAGGAAGCTTTTCTCCCGAACGTTATCTACAATAGGAATTAGGTATTAAAGGAACATTAGCATATCCAATCTATATTAAGTCACATCTACTAGGTCGCTAATTTGCTACATGGTTATAAGATAGAAGCTATAAAAAAGGAATAAACAGGTATTCCTCATAATTGAGAAGCTCATGGGACACACTTCTAAAGACAATCCTTAAACTATAAGCAAGCAAGAGATGTTTCTCATGAACACATGGTCTACTACAAAGAAAAAAAGGAAAGAAACAGAGAGAGAGAGAGAGAGAGAGGAGGAAGAAAAAAAAACAACACCAACACTGCTAAGTCAAAGTTGTACAGCATTAATAATTATATAGGGTTCAAATGACATGAAGTTGGAACAAAGAGAGAGAAAACAATGACAGTTAACGTTTCTTCCTGTCCACACGCAGCAGGACTCACAGTTTCCACAGCATCCAGACCATACACCTTGGAGGCATGCATTTCCTTTATGATCCTGTTCATGTTTATTAAACACCACAGCCACACATGTCCAATTCTATGCCCTTTATTCTGTGCTGTTTAGTATTTCATCGCCTGCGCCCTATTTCCTATTTGCTGCCTGAATGAGCATTTTCCTACCCCATTGCCTACCTACCCCATCCTTTATTTCACAAGTTAAAAAGGGATACCAATACTGATCACAGCTTTGCTCTGTAGCATCTAAAAATGTTTCACAAGAATTCATGATATTAATGGCAAGTTATCCAAAGCAGATTGAACCTATGCAGAAAAGATTGCGCCAGATCCTTAAGTACCGGTGGTGGAAGTACCATGATTTCGATGATTATTATAGTTGATAATTAATACACGGGTACAGGACAGAAAAGCAACATAAATGATAAATCAATATTAAAGAGTTCGGTTTCCTTCCTGCCTTTCCTTCTTTGAGGCAGAGAAGGTGAGTCGAGGCCTCACAAGCGAGTGTGATTTGTGACTAGTGATTTGTAACAGCAATCTCCACGGATAACAGCAGCAGGGGCGGGAGGCTTGCTAGAGTTGAAGGCTAGCCTAGTATAAACGGTGAGGGTCTATCTCATAAAGCAGAACAGCCAGCAGCCAGAGCAGGGGGGGGGGATGAAGAAGAGGAAGCGGAGGAAGAAGCCACAAGCATTAAGGAGCAGCCTGGCTGGTGGGGACATCTTTACCACCGTTTCGGAGAACATGGTTTCTCTTTTCCTAGTTACAAGCAGACTACAGGAACCCTGTTCCTGACCTGCTGAAACTGCAAGAAGGCTGCAAGGAACATGGGTCAGACAGGGGTGCAGGAACAGCTTACACACTTAATGCAACCATTACTCCCATCTAACCATGCCCCCCCCCCTTTCCTTCTCTGCACAGTTCAGCACTTGCTGCTGTGGTGTCAACAGCTCACACTCACCAAGTGAGGACTGTGGAACAGCCATGCTCCATCACAGCTTCCTACATCTCATCTTGACCATTCCCCAGGCCGATGCTATGTGATAAGTACTCTCCCAGTTTTGATAACAATGATTTAAACCAGGCTGTGTCAGTGCTCAGACCCAATATTACAACCATTACCACCACCACCGCCATCAAAGCGCAAGGCCAGATAGGTCAAGGCCACCAAGGTCAAGTAGCTTCTGTGATACAAAGAGGAGGTTCCATTCAGCATCAAACAATACTCACCGATGGTTACTGTGGTAATAGCCAGATAAAGAGGATGATCATAAAAAGAGATATAATTTGCAAATTATATAACACAATTATGAGCCCAATGGATTTACTCTAAGTCACACATACACACTCACAAACACACACACACTCACAGACATTGCCCACTCCCACACACATTCTTTCATGACTTGAAGCACATTTCTCTGTTTTACAAGAGATTTCTCAGTCTAATTCTTGGCTACTTTCAATGTATAGTAAAACTATGTTATTAAAGATTACAGAGACAGCCAAACCCAGAGTACCTCTGTTATTTCCCGATTTTAGGTTCCTTGTTGCCTTACTTGGTCCGCAAAACACCGCGACCTTCCACAGGCAGAGCTGAGGGGCTAAGGGGAGATGGGAGCCTCGTACCTGTTTCAGGGCCTTTTTGGTGTGCTGCTGGAAGGAAGACACCAGCTTGCTTTGCACTGCCGTGTTCGTAAGGCTGCAATCCCGAGTGGAAGATACTTCATCCGCTACCTGCTTCGTACACACTAGAAGCAGAGAGAGAGATAATGATATTACTAATTTGAATTCCTTTTTTTACACCCACTGTAATTAACTCACTTGGAGCTATTCTCCAGTTGAAAATGGATACTTAAAATACAGCAAAATAGCACAGTACGAGGAGGCATATCTGGATTCAAAGAGAAGGGATCATTTAGTAACTGTGGCCAGTTCCACTTAACTGCTGTAGGCTGCCAGGCTTCCGTTTCCACCGACAATCGGGTCTGTGCCTTAGAGCGAATGTACAACATACAAACAGCATGTGTCTACCTTATAAGTTGGGGGGTCAATGGACACCATGTCTATCCACATACACAGATGGTTCCATATGGGAACCATCTCAGTGAATGGAATTGTTTAAAATAAGATCCGTGATGCTTGCTATCAACTTAAGACAATTATTTTCAAACAATTTCCCCTCTGAAGATAGCAATGTGTTCTGGATATTTTTTTTTTGTCAGATTTGGGCCTTCCTTTGGCCTATCCCATACAGGAAATTTTACATCCAAACAGTACTATTGAGAATTGATGTCTGTCTGAAGTGAGTGATCAAGGACGTTACAGAGTCCGTGACTCTATAAGGCATTTGTTCTGGAGCTCTTTACTTAGCCCTCTTCCAGCTGGGAGGCTCTGGGCAGGAGCACAGGGAAGACCCTGCTAGCCATGCACTTAGGGGAAGGGGAGAGATTTGCAGAAGCAAAGCGAGAAAGTGGCAGGATAAGTGGCAGAATGGAGGCATATGTCAAAGGCAGGAGGCAGGAGGAAGTTTCGTGGAAGAAAATAACTCAAGAACATATTGTCAAGGCTTGAAACAAGACTTTTTAAGGTCACTTGGTAAAAGATAAGTCAAGGCTATTTTCCAAGTGATGGCAACTTGGGAGAAGAGATTCTGAACAGACTTTTTAAAAGAAAACTATAAAGTAAATACTGTTCGGTTATCAATAACCAACATATAACAACAATAAAAGAGAAAATAGTTATTGGAGTCCAAAATGGAGACAGCCTTTACATAAGATTTGCTTTTGAAAAAATTTAGCATATCCCACCTACAAAGGAACATGCAATTCACTGGAAGGCTTTGCTTAAATCAGAGTTAATTGAGTTTTGTTATAATACAGAAAGTAATTAGGAAGTCAAAATGAACATATTTAGAAAAAAATGTTAATTACTGTTAATTATTTTTCTAAAAATTTTACATATGGGATCTCACTTAGTTCTTATTTTATTTTTTATTTTTTATAAGAAAAAAAGTGTCATCTCTGAATAGGGCAGAAAGAAAAGTGGAGCTCTGAGAGGCTAAGAAAGTCACAGAGTGTTACAGACAATGAGATCATCCCCAGGACCCCAGGCTAGCCCAGTCCTGCAACTCACTGCTTTCCACAAGAAGTACTGGCCCCCAAAGTGAAACTCTGATGCAGGAAAATTCACATTTCAAGAAGTATCATTTAGCTGCATGAGGTTAGGTGCACTGAGCGGGAAGTTAATAGGGCTTACAGGGTTACGTTATTCAGTAGGAGAGTTACAGAACCAGGAAGAATTACAGTTAGTGCATTTTCATATGTGCTTCTTGGAAAGACTACTCAGTGGTTAAGAGGACTTTTTGCTCTCTAAAGGATGCAAGTTTGGTTCCCAGCATCTGTGTAGGTTGGAACACAACTGCCTATAATTCCAGTTGCAGAGGATTTGATGGTCTTTTCTGATGTCTGCAGACAAGTGTTCTCACATGTTCATAGACACACACACACAGACACACATGCAGATCAATGAAAATAAAATCTTTTAAAAATGGGATTTGGATATATATGTACACACACACACACACACATATATGGGTAGATCTTTGAATTAAAGATCAGATGGTTTTCTTTCTGCTATACACAATGTGACAGTTTTTATTAAATGTTCTGATAAATACTCCTTCCTAACACTTCCTGAGTAAATACTGGTTATCAGGCGCCTTTTCCTTGAAATGACTGTTGAACTGGTCTGATTGGTAACATTTCACCCAAGCTTCTTTACCAATAAATATGCATCAGAACACACTCCAAAGATAGATCTTTTTGTACACCAAATACACCAGTAATGCTCTTCATGTTCCGAAGTCTCTGCACTGTGAAACCAACCAAGGAGACTCAGGCAGAATATATTATCTTAGCTGGACCAACTAAGCCAATGGATGTAAAGAAGAGCCCAATTAAAAGTAAAGTAAGCATTAGAAAGTATTATTCATGACTTCAGCATTCCTGGTGGCATCTCCACTCAGGAAACTGAAAACTTACTGACTCGATTAATGGAGAATCAAAGGCAGTCCGCAGATACTAAGACTCAGAACCAAACCTTCGGCAGAGTGCAGGCAATCATATGAAAGAAGGGGAGTTAGTATGATGGGGAAAGGATAGGAGCTCCACAAGGACCAAATATATCTGGGTACAGGGGTCTTTTCTGAGACTGACACTCCACCAAGGACCATGTATGGATATAACCTAGAACCTCTGCTGCATAGAGGTAGCTCAGTAACCAATTGGTTTCCCATAGTAAGGGGAACAGGAATATTTTCTGACAGGAACTCAATGGCAGGCTCTTTGGCCTCCCCACCCCCCAATGGAGGATCAGTCTTGCTAGGCCACAGAGGAGGACTTTGCAGCCAGTCCTGAAGATATCTGATAAAATAGGGTCAGATGAAAGAGGAGGAGGTCCTCCCCAATCAGTGGACTTGGAAAGGGGCAGGGAGGAGATGAGGGAGGGAGGGTTTAGGAGAGAGTGAGAGAGTGGGATACAGCTGGGATACAGAGTTAATAAAATGTAACTAATAGTAATAAAAATAAATAAATAAATAAATAGAATTTGAAAAAATGAGAAAGTAAAAAAAAAAAAAAAAAAAAACCCACGAAATTGCTTTTGCACACTGGATAGGTAAATTCAAATGCATTATCAATTTGGTTTAGGAAACACTTTTAATAGTAAGTCTTTTAAAAAAACTTTAAAAGTTTCCTCATTTTAATATTTTTTGTACATGTGTCGGCATAGGCGTGCCACAGTCATGTGGAAGTGGTCACAGGACAACTTGCAGGGGCCAGTTCTCTCCTCAGACTTAGTAATAGGTGTCTTCCCCAGCTGAGCCATCCCGCTGGCCCAGACTCATCAATCTTCCCAATGCAAACTTCAGTGCAGCGGGGTCAGATAGTAACAAGTTCTGACTGAACGCTCCTAAACCTTTGTGCCCTTTTCATTATCTAACTGCTGTGAGAAGCAGGGGGCATGTGTGTCCTTCCAGGAGACACAGCTGTGGCCCTTCCCATCTCTCCCCTCCCCCTTTCTTTCTGACCTGGGACCCCGCCTGATATCAGGAAATCTACTTTAGTCTCATCATGCATGTTTTAGCTCTGCTGTTGTCCTGTGTTCATGTGCGGTTATTCACAGATATTTACAAGTGTATACTCGCTGCAGAGTCCAAAGCACGAGGTGGGGGATGTGGGGCTCAGGCCCTGTGAACACTGTAAAGCTCTCAAACTAGGCCTTCCCTGATCCTACTCTACTAGCCTTTTCTTCTTTCTTTCTTTAAATTTATTTTATTATACATTTTTTTAAAAAAAATGTTCTACATGTGACTCTACTAGCCTTTTCTTCACCCTTCCTTAAACACACAGTGCGGCACCACTGATATCCCCCATCGCAGCCACGTGTCCGACTGTTCTTGATGTGTCTCTGGGTCAAAATGGTTTTCTCTAATTATTTGCTTCTAATTTAAAAAAAAAAATCATACACTACTAAGGAGAAAGGAAATGCACTCAGCAATAAAAATCTATAAATGACTGTGTCTTTGCTTTGGATATGGACATAGTCATCCATTGACCCCAAGCGGTGGCTTGTAATAAACATACATTATTTCAAAGTATGGGCGAATATAAACCTAAAGTTTAATGTGGATGTTTCAATTAATTTACTCTTTCTTTTGCCAAAAATATGACAGGAGTGTAGTAGAATCAAAAACACCCATCCGCTAACTAAACATATGTGACTCATATTCTGACAAAACACAAGGCTTTCACCTTTTTAATACTTATTTTTGCAACTATCCTAAGAACAGGTGTGATAAATAAATGGAAGCATGAATATTCATCTAAGAGGCGGCGCTTGCTCTGTGAACGGCAAACTGAGGCTAAGTTAACGTTAGAGGAGAGATCAGAGGAAATTCCCTGTGAGTGGAATTACAACAGAAGCCAGAAAATTGAACAACCAGGACAGATGATTTAGCCAATAAATATCAAACCTTGACATGCAGCTTAGAACCTGATATCTTCTTGGCATGTGAGACAGAATGGGAGCTGGGATTTTTTTCTTTTAAACTACATGGGTATGATTACAGAATTAACGACAGGTCTTTGCATGTCAAAAACCTCCTGAAATTTGAGAAACTATTGCAGGCCTTGCTCATAGAACTGCGTATATGAATACACTAAAAATGAGGAACAGAAATACTGTTGCATTCTGCATTTTGCTACATTTTGCTTGCCTCCCCGGGGTCAAGCAAACTGAAAACATATTTCAACTTAATTTACTTTTAAGCTTCCCCCTCAGCTTTCACTCCCCACAGGAGCTATCCCTCCTTATTCAAAAGGGCTGCTAGCAAAGGATTCAGGGAGCCATGGAACATTCTTCACCACCAGAGATGAGGTGACAGTGTTGTGGCAAACTGAGGAGTTTGCGCTCTTTTTCTAGGTGTCTCCAAGATGTCCTCTAGCCTCTTTTTCATTGCATGGGCCCCGAGCAGGCCTTCGCAATAACTGACGTCACACAGCCTGCACATTTAGAGCTGACTGGTGCTGCGGAGATCCCCTTCTGATCCACTCATTAGTTCATCGACAGAAGAAGTTGGCACCACAAATCTAACTTTGATCTTCATCTCAAGACACGAATGAGGGAGGAATCAGAGAGTAGACTCAATATGCATACATTTCTGCTTCTCATTTCACTGGCTTCTGCCTCTCCCCCCACCTCTAATGCAGCTAAGAAGGCACTTGGTGCTTCTGAAACACAGCCCACCCCACCCCCACTGTTTGTTGCACTGTTTCTCACTGTGTCCTTCCAAAACTCTTTTCCCCATCACTCAGTCTTGTAAACTGACCTCAGAAGATCAAACTCCAACAGGTTCTCCACAAGTTCCCCTGACCGCCTATGAGGTAGCCTAGCTTCTTCCTACCATATATCCTTGGAAGTTAGGGGAGGCAGTCCTGAGGGTCCCTGCAGGAATGGGCTGTGCTCTCCACACAGCAGCCTTGAGCTTAGCAGCTCAGGACTGACTTACATGCAAAGACAAGCTATTGCATGCTCATTACATTTGATTTTTTAATTTGACTTCCATTAAATTCATTTAAAGTATCATTACAGTTAACTTTTAATTGCTGCTTTATCAAGAACCAAAGAAAAGAGAGGAAAACAGAGGTAGTTTCTATGATGGAAAGGCAAATATAAAAGTTCTTCAAATTGGAAAAAAAAACAACCTTTTGAAAAATTAAAAACATATATTCTAAAGTCGATTAAGATAAATACAAAGCAAAGGCAAAGAGCGTTCGTTCCCCGCAAGCGGGTTGGAAGTTGCACAAATGGGTGCTAAGCACAGAGGTGTTTTCCTGTGCCATCCTTACTCATTGCCTTACTTTAAGAGAAAAAGGCACAGTTTTATGACTTTTATGTAACAAAATCAAAACAAAACTTCAATGTCAAAGCTAAAGTTATTAAGCTACATAAAATGGCAGGAACACTGTGGGGTACAAAGTCAAGGCCAATATCATATTCAGCCACTGCCCTGCAGGTCTTTCTGCTGGTTATTGCTGTGTATCCCACTAGGCCAGCCGCACAAACATCAGGCTCTTTGAGCAATCTCTGCTTCAAACACCCCCCACAGGAAAGGGCACTGACTTCGATCATTTTCATTTCTATCAATTTTCTTCTAATGCTCCCTATTAGTTTCGTAAAACAATCACAGCTGATGCTCTCAAATGCCAGCAGGTTCCTATAGAGACACCACTCATATATATTGTAAGCTGAGAAGCATGGGAATGAACGGGCATCAGATCAGAGAGCGGGAGACAACACCGTGGCCACCCCGTAGGTCTCGGGAATTCGCTAAAATTGGCTTGGGTTTTACTGTTAATTTACTAATCGCCAGTTCAGTCGTACAACTTTTCTTAAATGCCTTTTTCACATCCAGAACAATCTGAGGTGCAGAAAGGATCAGAGTAAACAGGCTTCCTAGCAATGGTTTCATAAGGACATTGTCCTCACCAAGCCAATACCTTCCCTTTCTCTCCCTACCTTTAGGCCTCCCCCATTAGTCCTCTTTGCTTTCCAAAACACATGCATTCATGTATGTATGCATGTATAATAGGATTGAATATTGAGAGAAAATATGTGATATATATTTTTCTCAATAAACTTAATTTGCTTCATTTGATAATCTCCAATTGGAAATATAGACCATTCTCAAAAGATGAACAAAGAGCCAATAAACATAAAAATTTCGAAGATTCTACTGTGGAACCATGAGGCTTTTCTTTGTTTAAATCAGCATATAATGCGTTAAATGCCATTATTATATTTTAAAGCATGTTTCTGTGCTTCCTTTCCCTATCCTCCACACCCCCTGCATTTACTTTCCTCTCATAGTTCCCCACAGATAGACAGTTTTCTTCTTTCATGTCCCGTGTGCCCTTTTGCCCACCCTACCCTTCCCTATTACCTAATATTTCCCTCTTTTGATCCCCTTACTAGATTTTTAGATTTTATTCACACATACAGCTGATCCATACCTACATGTTCACATTAGAAAACCTTAAGGCTTAAAAATAAATACTTCTGTTCAAAGAACTATGGTGTAGAACAACTAATCCCAAACACAACTATGTCAATGAAAACATAATGGTGATAACTATACTTTGTCTTAGTGATCAATAAGCAAGTGATTCCGGAGCAGCGCCCACGTGGGAAATCACCCAAAGGTCTCAGCTTGGATTACAATGTGTTTTGGGCATGGTACTTACATTTGAAACTGTGTAAGCAGATATTCTGGATCGATGCAGCAACTAAATGCATGCCAGAAAGTTTTAAAACTGACATAAAAAAGAACAGGAAACCCAGTTGACCCCAATTAAAATTTTCCTGGACTCCAATTCTTTCAGAGAAAGGTAATTCCTTAATCCTTTTCAGATCCAACCTATGGAGAGATATCCTTTCTAAAATTAATCCTGTGCCAAGGTGGGTGTAGACAATTGGGCCTATGCAAGAGTTTTTTTGGCATGAAAGAAAGAAAAAAAAAAGAAAGGAAGGAAGGAAGGAAGGAAGGAAGGAAGGAAGGAAGGAAGGAAG
>NW_026596069.1:13541918-13570030 GCF_907164565.1 Psammomys obesus
AAGGAAGGAAGGAAGGAAGGAAGGAAGGAAGGAAGGAAGGAAGGAAGGAAGGAGAAAGGAAGGAAGGAAAGAAAGAAAGAAAGAAAGAAAGAAAGAAAGAAAGAGAAAAGAAAAGAAAGAAAAGAAAAGAAAAGAAAAGAAAAGGAAAGGAAAGGAAAGGAAAGAAGAAAAGAAAAGAAAAGAAAAGAAAAGAAAAGAAAAGAAAAGAAAAGAAAAGAAAAGAAAAGAAAAGAAAAGAAAAGAAAAGAAAACACTCCCGGGCTGTGATATGCCAAAATAAACTAGCAACAGAGGACTGCTAGCAATAAAATAACAGAAATAGCAATTTTCCCAAGAAGCTGTTAAAAGTCTCAACATTTTAACCATCGAGACTCTTGATATTATTCAGCACAATAATGTGTATGCATAAAATATTGCTGACAGAATGTAACTCTTACTATGTTTCCAAAGTCCATTTTATTAGCCCTGTGAAGTCTTAGCTCAGGGAAATACAAAATAAACTAAAAATAATGGTGAACAAGATGCTAACATTTTCAGCTGGTAGTCTGCTTTTCTATTGCAACACTGAACACTAGGACCAAAGCCAACCTGAGGAGGAAAGGGTTTATTTTACCTCATACTTCAGGTCATAGCCCATCACTGAGGGAAGTCAAGACAAGAACTCAAGGGAGGAATCAGGGGCATCAACTATGAAAGAATGCTGCTTTGCGGGCCTGCTCTCTGGCTGCCTCAGATAGCTTTCTTGTACAGGCTTAGACCACCTACCAGGGACGGTACCACCCACAGTGGTCAGGGCTCCCCACCCCGTATCAATCAGCAATAAAGGAACTGCCTCACAGACATGCAATCCTAAAGAGGAAATTCTTCAATTGAAGTTCATCCTTCCAAGATGTGACAAGTTGACAATAAAATCTAATAAGGACATACATGTGTGCATGTGTGTGTGCACATATATAGGTACATGCATGCGCATTCATGAGCATGTTGCAGGTGTGTATTTACATGCAAGTCTATCATAAGAGGCAAAGTCATGAGTCTCCTTAATGATTTTGTAGCTGATATCAATTAGCAAATTGCAGCTGGCCAGCATAGAACAGGATATACCACAACTGATTTATAATGTCAACAAATGGTTAATAAACACTTTGGCTTGTACTGGATAAAACCCTGAAGCTCCAAGGGTAACTAAACATTTCCTGCACAGAAGATGTAGCAACAGGAATCACTCTTTGCAAGTATTGACTAATCTGCCATTCAAGTTTAATTCTCCTAATATCTCTGCAGATCTATCAGAGCACTCCTCTAAACATGGATTCGTCAATGAGAAAGCGTCAAACTAAAATGGCATATTTAACAAGAAAATCATACCTAAGAAGTTCCAGCTTCCAGTTGCCTAAAGACCAGGCTATCATAGAAACAGTGAGGATTTCCCAGGATAATGCAAAGAACCAGAACCAGAACCAGAACCTGATTGTACAGGATAGAAGCTATTGTAGCAGGGATGCAAAGTAAATAAATTGTAATAAATAAATATATAAATAAAATTAAATTATATTAAAAAAACCTATTGTAGGTTGCCCCCACCCAAGCGTGTGAGTGGGCATGTGTGTATGTGTGTGTGTGTATGAACATATGTTTCAGTTCACATGCACTTGGATGTACTTACATGTGGAGAGCAAAAGTCAATTTCTGATGTCTTTCCTCAAAGACTGCCCACCTATTTTTTGAGACAAGTATCATACCAGGACATGGAGCCCACTGATTCTTCCGGGCTGGCTGGCCAGTCATCCCCGTGTCTCCTTCCCAATGCTGAAACTACAAGTATGAGCCACCTCACACAGGTCTTAATGTGGGTGGTGGGACTCAAACCCAAGGGCAAAGACTCTACCAACTGAGCTAACACTCCAGCTCCCCACTCAGTTCTTTCCTATTGGCATAGCAGCCCCGGTCTTCCATGCTGCTCAGTTTCCTGGAATAGCTGCATAGAAACAGAGCAACAGACCCAGACACTGAGACAGAAATGTCCACGGACAGATACAAAAGCCCAAGGCTACTGTGGGCCACGGGTGAGGGCTTCACTAATGAGCTTATGGCTAATCACTTCACATGTCAGAAGGTGAAGTAGCAGGCAAGGCACACAGATAGCTGTTTGAGAAAGAGTGACAAAGAGTCACTTTACAGAGAGAAAATGGATTATCTGGCACCAGGGAAAACATGAAATTTTTTAAGTGCATGGCTACCTTGTTCTGACGTTCATGTCTCAGATGATATGAATCAAAATTAGCTCATTGAGATGAATAATTGGGGAAATACCTTTAATTGTATTTTTATTTGAGGGAGCTTGTTTTTCTTATGAGATCACACTCTTCATCTCTATCATTATTATGGAACTTTCCTCTTGTAACACCAGAGAGGTTAGGAAATGATATGTAAAAGGGAGAACTTTATCTGCACTGAAAGGCAAACTTTCTCTTCTGCCATTGCTCTGAGCAGTTAAAATGGACCAAAACCCATTTATACATGAACAGAGTTCATAGTTCAAGAAGGGAGATGTAAGAAAAGGAGGCCCCTGATAAAAGAAATGGAAGTAATATCTAAGTCCTGTTTGAAGGAGTGGGAGTGAGTCATTTGGAGAACACTGAGGGGGTGGAGAGGAGATGGCAACCAGCTGTTCTCCATCATGGGGCAGCAGAAGAAAGGGGAAAATTGTTTTAATTAAAAGTACAAAAGACTCAACATAAGGAAATCTTTCTTTGCTCTAAAGGTTATCAAAAACAAAGGGGGAAAACATAAGGACTGACTGGAAGATTCCTCCCCTCCCTGGACATGTTGCTATGAAAATGTCTCTAAATGGACTGGATGTAAGAGAAGTCAGAGCAGAGCGATCTTTGGAAATCTCTTTTATTTCTCCATGAACTGTGAAATCTGCAGGCAGGGATGAAAGCATGAGGGATGGGAAGGAGTGGGCAGAGGAAGTTTTACATCCCACCAGTGGTCATTTCTCTGAAGAGTATTCTCTTTCCTCTGTACTTTCTTCCATATGTAACTAAAACAACAACATTTTCACATAAGTTTTGGAGCCCACCAAAGTACAGCAGGTGTCTCCATTAGTTAACAAGCTGTTGACTGAAATGCAGAGATGTTGGCTAAGAGACAAATTTGTTTAACCCAAGGAAACCAGGTGGATTGTTACAAACCCTGAAGGAATTTCTTTCACTTGCTCATGAAGTTCTTAGGAAGGGATGCCAGATAGTGACCATACTGTCTCCTCTTCAGTGAACAACTAGAAGCCTGCCTAAAACACCCTGCATCTCCCACCCCAACCACGTGTGTATGGGCACATAGCATCCTGGATCATGCCACCTTGGGGCATCACAGGCAAAGAGCAAAACAGATCCCTGCAGTGGTTCAACTTTACTGTCAACTTGATTCAATTTTAATTCCCCAAGGAGACACACATAAGGGCATATCTTGAAAGGGTGTTTCCATAGAGATGAGTTAAGGAGAAAACTACCTCTACTGGGGGCTGAACTATGGCATGGATGGAAATCTGGAGTGAATTACCAATGCTGAGTGCATTTGTAATCTTTCTGCTGTCTGACAATGGCAGTGATATGAATAAATACCTTGTGACCTGCATTCCCTGCTCAAACTGGGGGCTAAAAACAAACCCTTCATTTCTCAAGGTGACTTTTTCAGTATTTTGTCACAGCAATAGGAAAAAGTTACCAAGGTACTGGGTTAAAATCTAGTTACCCAAGTCACTCCCTTTGTCCCTATGTCCACTCCCTATGTCCCCACCCCTTCCCAATGTGAATAATAACTAATTATTATTATAATCATTATATATAACATATTATTATATATTATTACACAATAAGCACACATTGTGACCATTCCTGCAGGGAGCATTCATGAAAAACTTCCCACTTAATCCATGAAGCTCCTGGTCTCTGTGTAACTGATGTATCAGCAGAGATCTTACACACTTGAGCCATCCTAAAGCACCTTTAACTATATATATATATATCCAAAGACCTCTCTCAGACTGTAACCTCTGAGCCAAGGAAAATAAAAAGTGAGCTGAATAATGTTTTATTAAGTTAACACAACTCTGCCAACAATCACACAATCAGAAACCCACTTACAAAACTTGCCATAAAGAATAATGAGAAGGGGTCATATAAAATTCTTGAAATGGTGAAATCATTATACATACTGGGATTTGTGGTTTAAACATTGGATATGTGTTTGTGTTTCTCTCTTTGTCCCTTTGTCCCTCCCTCTCTCCTTGCCTCCCTCCCTCCATTCTTCTCCCCTTCCCCCTATCTCCCTTTACCCTCTTCTACAATCTCTGCCCTCTCCTCTCCCTTTCTGTAAATGGAGAATTTAAAAATACCAATTCCCCAGCCTGAGTGTGGCTCCCTCCATGAAGCCATTAGAGCTAATAGCAAGCAGAATTTCTTTTCTTTCTTTCTTTCTTTCTTTCTTTCTTTCTTTCTTTCTTTCTTTCTTTCTCTCTTTCTCTCTTTCCTTTTTTCTTCTTTCTCTCTTTCTTTCTTCTCTCTGTAGATGAGAATTATACACTCCCCAGTTTCTTTATTAAAAGAAGTGGTAGTGGTGGCTTGCTGGTTATCTTAAGTATGAAATATATTACAGATACAATAGGGACACCTTTCTCATTAATAAGAACTTTAAGTAGGGGATGAAGAGAGTAAAGACTGTATGTTGATGGTATTATTTAATATAAAATATTATGGGTTCTTAAAGAAAGTAATGCATTGTAAACCAACTTGATATGTGAAGAAAATCATGATATACCTGTGCATTATGCTCAAAGAAGAACTCAGACACAAAAACACTCATAAATCTCTGCCTAAAATAGACCATAAAATTTATATTTTCTTTGTGTGACAAAGATCTATACTTATATCGGCATAATTTGTCATGGTTTGTCAACACAGATATATCAACCGATCCACCTAAATCTCTCTTCGATCTCCAGAGCTTAGCTTATAAAATTTGAGCAGTTTACTTTCTCAAGTATGTTCAATACTTGTTCACTTGAGGGACTGTTTAGAAGTCAGGGAAACATGTGTGCAGCCATTGTTATTTGTCCCATAAATTCTACAGACAAAAAAATATACCTCTTTTCCCACACTGTCAGCTGTTTCAACAAAACTTTAAAACAAAGTATCTTGGCAAAGCAGTTGTCATTTTCTACGAATCTGTTCTGTGGTCAGCTGGCTCCAACAGAAGAATTAAGGCAGGCCTTCCTTGATTTGATTTGAACTATAACAAAGGGATTGGCATTCAGACACTGCAGCAATATGATATATATTGTGTGATGTAGTCGTAGCCTTAAGATTTACCCCATTTTAAAGTTAGGTGCATATCTGTTCTTGTGAGTGCAGGCAAGAAGAGGGGGTCAGATCTCCTGGAGCCGGAGTCAGCAAAACTGAGAAGGGAACTCTACAAGATCAGCAGGCGCTCCTCATCAGTGAGCCACCTCTTCAGCCACAATTTGCTGTCAGTCAATGGAAGATATTTTCTTTTCCTATTCATCTTCGTTTTCCTCTCTTATGGTATAACAAGTGCCAATGTACCTTTCTTAATTTCCAGTAACTCAGTGATGCCAGGCTGAGCCTTTTAATTGTGAAAAGGGTTTCTTACCAATGACTGGCCGTGATTCACCTAGACACTTCTTGGTCTTTGCACCAAAGAAGCAATATGAGGCTACTGATAGGAGGAACAAATTGTGGACATGACTCTCCTCATCCTTCTCTGCCTTCCTCTACCCTTTCTCTCTCACACCCACATTCACACATGTGGAAAACTTTCTCAGGAGGATGACCAGACCAAACCAGGGCTCACCCTGGAAGGGCAAATTACCTCTACCATTAGCTGGTAACTGTTCGCTGCTGTTCCACACAGAAGTTCAGAACAGTTAGAACCTGGATTCTGGTGTCAGATATACACCTGGGCTTGGATACAATGTGAAAGGTTCCTAAGACTCTCTGTTCTTTGGGGAGGAGGTCCTACCCTATCAGTGAACTTGGAAAGGGGCAGGGTGGAGATGAGGGAGGGAGGATGGGATTGGGAGGGAATGAGGGAGCTGGAATACAGAGCTAATAAAATGTAACTGATAAGAAAAAAAAAAAGAAAGTAGGATCAGTCACTTTTAGAAAATGAAAAAAATATATATAAATAATAATTTTTAAAAAAGACTCTGTTCTTTGTGATCAAATCAAATAGGGGAGCTTATAACTACGGTGTGCATCACAGGAATGCTGTGACTATTAAAGTATGCACAACCCATGTGCAAGTTGGGCTGTTTGCAAAGGCTGGTCATCGTCAGTGCTCAATAGATGTTCACTCTCTAGGTTCTCTTCCATGCTGTACACAGTACTTTTGTGGATAGGAAATCTGCTTGTCCTGCAAGAAGCAATTATGGTTTGCAATAAGACACAAAGGTGGGTGAGCCAAGGAGTACTCAAGGAAATAAGCTATTTACTATTCGTTCAGTGATTTCCCCAAAGCAATTTCCCTAATGCAACTTCAAAGGAGAGGCCAGAAAATCTAATTTGGGTCACATTTGCTGGATATGTGCGGCTCTGAGTTATTCTGTGAAGCACCTCATCACATATAGAATAGGGGAGTCTGCTTACCCCTGCTTTGACATACTTACTGGTTAAGGGCTCCTCCCTTTCTTCTATCCCTGTGCAATCACTGAAATCTTTGTCTCCTCTGGAATTCAGGGTCAGTCATTAGCAGAACTTCTGCAATCTTAACATTGTCTCTGAACCATTACTTTGCTTCCTGGTTGACAAATCTTGGCTCTCTCCCATGTACACCTGGACCCCATCTTGCTACATGGCAGATTTAGTCTTTTGCACACATCTTGCATCAGGCTGGTGAGCTATGCGGTCCTCACTGTTCCGCTGAACCATTCTTCCCTGCTCACCAGATGCCCCAGTATTGTATTCTGTGTCCTTAGTGCATATGTATCTGTGTGGCTCACTCTGGAAGCACAGAAAGTTTGTTCACGGATCTGTCCGAGTCCATCCTGATATACCAGTAAGTTTGGTGGAATTAATTACAAAGATCACAAATGACTCAAAGGCAGTTAGACAATAGAGTAATCCCTTCATAGCCACTCATTTTCCTCTTATGGAGTGCCTGCCAAACTCTTAGAGAGAAGGGCCTTCCTCAGCCTCCTCTCTCTCCTGTTACTGTACTTGATCTGGTGAGCATTGCTCAATGGTTCCCACAGCTGTTCTGCTTCGAGGCTTCCATGCCCAGTCCAGGTGAGGTAAGGATGGCACAGCTCCTAAGTCCTACTTCTAGCTGTTAGGCTACTCCTACTCTTAGCCTACCCTCCACTTCTGGATGATTTCAGCTGATACTTGGTACACTTTAGCCATACTATTTCTATCATATTTTCCAGTTTCAATATTCATGAAGATTACTCTTGAATCCCATAATCAGGGCCTCTGTCAGTTTTTACATCTTTGAGCAAATTTTAAAAGGTAATCTTTCCTCTAGGTAGACCCGTCCATCCAACGTAACTCTGAGAAATCACAGTATGACTGCTGTTCTATTGCACCCAACACTGATAAATTTAGCCTTAATGTTTTCAGATGCAGCGGCAGATCTAACTAATCTTCCCCTTAGATCTGTCAGAGTACTTCCCCTATGCAAACTTTGGAATGGAATTTTCCTGCCAGTAAACAAACATTGACTCTAATATTTTGTATTAATTAAGCAAAAACAATATACTGATTATATCCCTTTTCCAAGCATTCCCCACCTCCCCTAAAGAATTTTCCTCCACCTAAAAAAATTCTTAACTTCTTGAAATTGTCTCTGATTTCCTTCTTCTAACTGTCAAGCACCCAACACATGCAGGCTATGAAAAAAGTCCTCAAAGCTGTTTCTGTCCTTATCATGTTCATCAGAAAAAGCATAAATCCAGTATAAACTGATTTTCCCTTTCTTCATCGCTCCCACCTCTCTCTCCTCCTCTCCCTGCACACTTACCTGATAGAGGGACAAGGTTTCCAGACCAGACTTAAAACAAACATCCTGTGTAGGATGACAATGCACCTGATATTTTCTGAGTCCAAAGCCACGCAGGGCTGGACTGGTCAGCCCGTACATAGGAGGAAGTGTTGTCATGGTTCGGTCTCTGTCTTTTCAGAAACACACTGTTCTTTTGGCTTCCCATACAAAAAATATGTCTTACATCCACCTATCTGAAAGCTCATTCACCTTTTCCTAGTCTCTCCAACCTCTTCAAATTCAACTGCCATTGAGCACACTCTATAAACCTCTTTTCTTTGCAATTTATCTTTAGTGACCTCAACCAATTCCATGTCAAGGACTGATTCCAGTAAACAGAAAATGTCCAGGTGTCCATTCTCCACCCCATCTTTCCCTTGCATTTCAGGGACCATTTAACCCATCCGTGATCATAAACCCAATCTCATATTCCACACGCTAACCTGAGCCCCTGCTCATAAGTCTTCCCCAAACCAATTCTCATTTGGAAATTCAGCATTCTAGTTGGGAGAGTTACCATTTGTCATCAAGCTGACAGGACCTAGGACCACCTGGAACACATGTTTCTGGGTGTGTCTGAGAGGAAATTTCTTTATTAGCATAATTAAGATGTGATAAAAAGCATCCAAACTAATAGGTTGCACTATGCCATGGGCTGGAGTCTCAGGGTAAATAAAAGGGGAAAAGCAAGCCAAGCCCCAACTGCTTCCTGATGGCAGGTGGAAAGTGACAGCTGCTTCCGGCTCCTGCTGCCATGACATCCCTGCCATGGCGAACTGTACACTCAAACTGTGAGCTGAAATAAATACTAAGCTTTTGTCAAGTATTTTGTACAAGCAACAATGAAAGTAGCTAATACAGAAGCTAAGGTATTAAGAATAAAGTTAGTCTTTGAGTCCTCACACCCAAGGTCTAACTCCCCGCTCAACCCCTTTATTGTAATTCTACATTTGTAGGCAACTCCTGTTGGAGCATCCCTCAGATATACCCAGAAAGTGGTCACAGTCATCCCATCCCTTGCTTTTTTCCCCTTTCAGCACTGCCACCTCCCCACTACCTCATGACTAGTCTCCCTGATTTTGGTCCCTGTATCTCACTTTCCTTATACTTAGTGATCTTAGGAGAATCCAACTAAAGTCATTGTCTTTCTACCTTAAAAACCATGAAGTGGTTCAATAACTCATTTAAAATCAGATTTGTGTACCTCAAGATGCACCAGTGTGACACTGTATCTTACTAAAATCCCCCAGACCCATCCATCTCTGCTATTTCTGGAACCTTCCTGACACTCTGCTCCCTCAGGGTCTTTGTAATTACTGTTCCCTCTACCCAGAACTCGCAACCCTTAAACCTTTGCTCCCTCATCCCATGAAGGAGTTTATTCATTTCCCAGTAGAAACTTGTTTATTCGCTTCCTTATAAGTTGGCACTACTGGATTAGCAACAACTATTACATATTTATTTTGTAATTGTCTTTTAAAGTACTCAATGTTCACTAGAAATTTGCTTTTGCTTTTTCTTCCTGATGATAACAGTACTTAACTCATAGAAGATGACAGTATATGTTCAGAGAGAGGGCACTGACTATTCACAAATGCAATCTGCACAACAGCCAACCTGACTCTGGTAGACTCTCCACCACCCCGTAGGAAGACAAGAAGAAGCCCTACTAGCCAACCCATCTAGAATGGCAGGGGTGCCCTTCTTTCTTTTGCCAAAGGAGTAATCTGGTGGCAGAAGGAGGGTTGGAAAAGGAGAGGAGGAGGGACACTGAGTCAAGTGCAGCATTGGAAAGATGTATGAAACACTGTAGCTGTTCTAGCAAAGACAGAATCTGTTTGCAGTGTTCACAAGCTTGTCTGCAGTTCAAATAGGGATAAAGTAACATTTGGCTTCTGGGGCTCAAAAGAGGGCATAAGCAGTTAAAGGGGTGGGCTGGGCTGCTCACTACACTAGGAGCGAAGTAGATATGTCAGGATTATTATTGATATGTGATATTTCTGCAAGATAGGTTTGTTTAAAGATAATTTATTAATTCCTATGAGTCCACAGAGGAGACTTTAATGCTATAGCCTCCCTCCACAGAAATGATCTCTGGCCATTTGTGGGACAGGGGAATTGGCTGAAAAGTTGCACAATAGCTTCTACATTGTCTTGATATTTTGAGGAATAGCAACATTAAGCAAAACTTACAAAAAATAAACAAAAATAACAAAAACTAGAGCCATTGGTCATAAGAGTACATCCATAGAAATAAATGTAGAAACACTATCCGCGACTCCTCTCTTTCTATGTTGGAGTAATATACAGCTTCTGGTAACACCAAGAAAGTTATTCAGGGAAACGTACTGTTTAACCAAAAAAAAAAGAAAGAAAAAAAAAGAAAAAGAAAGAAAGAATGCCATAGCTTTCTTAGGTGCTCAGCTTTTAAAACAAAAATTGATGGACCAAAAAAAAATCATAAATGTAGCAGAAGATCGTGTCTGTATGGTGGAGAATGCCAAGAAGTGATTTAACATTTAAATGCTGCAGCTTCTAAGAGAGCAAGGGTGTGTATGCTGGAGCCAGGCACACTCACCCCTGGTCTCCTCTCCGTTGGCACTAGCCTCTGCCATCTCAGTGCCATCCAGGTCTGCGTCACAGACTAGAGCCAAGGTTCCATCCACTGGGCATGATGACTCCTCTTTCTGCATTATTTTGAAAACAAACAACAACAAACAAACAACAACAAAAGATTTACAGAGATTTATTAGCAACTGAATACAACTGAATAATATTTTAAAATCTTGAAGTAGCATCAGTTATATGTGATTCAGAATTGTAATACTGATGTCTTCCTTCCCTTCCTTCCTTCCTTCCTTCCTTCCTTCCTTCCTTCCTTCCTTCCTTCCTTCCTTCCTTCCTTCCTTCTTTCCTTCCTTTCTTTCTTTATTACAATTTATTCACTTTGTATCCCCTCTGTTGACCCCTCCCTGATCCCCTCCCAATACCACCCTCCCTCCCTCTTCTCCTCACATGCCCCTTCCCCAGTCCACTGATTCAGGAGGTCCTCCTCCCCTTCTATCTCACCCTATCCTATCAGGTCTCATCAGGACTATCTGAATTGTCTTCCTCTGTGCCCTGGCAAGGCTGCACCACCCCAGGGGGCGGTGATTAAAGAGTTTGCCACTGAGTTCATGTCAGACACAGTCCCTGTACCCCTACTAGGGAACCCACTTGGAAATGGAGCAACCTATGGGCTTCCTCTGAGCAAGGGGTATAGATCCTCTCCATGCATAGTCCTTGGTTGGACTATTGGTCTCTGAAGGTTTTTTTGTGGAGCTCCTGTCTTCTCCAGGGTCTTCCTATCTCCCTCTTCTTCCATAAGGTTCCCTGCATCTCAGTATCTCCATCAATACCCTAATGGGTAGTCTTTCAGAGGCCCCGCTGTGGAAGGCTCCTGTTCTGTTACCTGTCTTCTCCTACTTCTGGTATCTAGCTTGTTTGCCCTTCTGACTGAGGTTTCGGTCTCTTCCCTAGGGTCCTGTGATTTATTTTTAATGTAAAAGTTACTCCTTGGGATGAAAGAAGGGAAAAAAAATAAACCACTGAGAAAAAAACCATCATTGTTGCTAATGTTTCTGGGAAGTCTTCTAAAATCTATACAAGGGGCTGGAGGGATGTCTAAGTGGTTAAGAGTACTGGCTCCTCTTCCAGAGGTCCTGAGTTCAATTTTCAGCATTCACATGGGGCTCACAACTGTCTATCACTATAGTTTTATGATATCCAAGGCCCTCTTCTGTTACGCATGCATACAGACAAAACACCTACATACATAAAATACATAAATAAATCTTAAACTATACACAACAATTTCCTTATGACATATATAGTTTTCATTTTTTTCTACTTATGTTCCTTCTGCTATAAAGTGATGTAATGACAACTCAGAACTTTGACCAATAAGAGAAACTATCAAATACAGGAAGCTATCAAAAACAAATGAAAATGATAAAAATAATTTTAATGAGCTTGTGTTATTTTCTATAGCACACAATGTGAGAAGAATGGAAGAAATTACTAGTTAGGAAAGAATTACTTTGCCAGGCATAACTCTTGGCATTAGAAACAAACTTCTGAAAGGAAATTAACGAGCTTTATTAACAACCTATCACTTAAGGCAATAACTTCTTTTTAACTTAGGTAATCTACTAAAACACACTAAATCCAATTATTCTAGTGGAGAATAATTATTCTGGTAGATCATATTCTTAATTATTTTGGCAAAAGCTGCTGTCCTGAGCAGTTTTACATTTTAGATGCCACTTCCCATCGTCAAGAGCAAAGAGGAGTCCACTAAATAATTAAGAGCTGTTCATCCAAACATTCTTCTAATATTTATCTGTAAGTCTCATATTTTTAAATCTTTATTTTCTATAGATATATTTAGTGTTTAGGCATTCATTATTCGTTTAAAAAAAAAAACAACTTCCTCAAGTCTATCCTATGCTCCCCCATTGAATGCCTGATCAGTGAAATTTCCAGAAGAAGGGGAGGCTGTCTTCTTTTTTACAGAAGACATATGAGTGCAAGGTGAACATGACTGACCGTACTAACGGCAAGATGTGTATGGTAAGTATACTCATCTCAAACCCCCGCTGATGCCCTGTGACTCTCCTCCCTATAAATCCCAAAGAATTGAAAAGTTCCAAGAAAGCCACAGCTATCTTCCATTACTCCATGTGCCCCACGAAGTAAATAAAACCATCCGTTTTACCTAAAGAAATCTGTCACTGTTTATTCTTCATGTGAAATCATTTCTGTGGCATCTGAAAACCTTTAAGGGCACAGAGGTCATTCACAAAAGCCTCCCTGTGTTGATCCTCGTATATTTAAAAATATGTGCTATGCGGGTTGAGAATAGACACCGAATGCAAGGCAGTCCAACTTACTTTGAGGGCATAGAGGCCTGACTTTCCAGGGATTTTGAAGAATGTTCCATCCCCTATTCGGGTGTTAGTGTGAAGCATGGCATTCAGACAGGCTAAGGGAGAGGTTCCACTAGAAAAAGAAAAGTGTGCAAAAAATGAGCCCAGCTGAGACACAACTTATTAAGCCAAACCATTCTGAGTCTCAAAGAAAAAAAACAAAAAAAACAAAAACAACAACAACAACAACAAAAAAAAACCTCTGTACATGTCTTTCTAAAACATCCTCCCACCCCTGAAACATCTACATTACAATAAAGGGCCCGTCCAGTTTCCCCAAAGTTAATCAGATTCATCTGTTTTACAGGCTTCAGGCAAAATGTCTCCTAAACTCAAATTATGCTTTTATTCACAAAGCAACCAATATTGAACTTTAAAGAAACCAAAGCTCAAACTTTTATGTGGTGTTATTTTGTAAAATAACACGATGAAGCCTCAGTTTTTAAATATTACATACAACTTGGTGGTTTCACTTGAATGATCAAAAAAAAAAAGAAAAAGTTCAAGGCCTGTTTCACCTCGTAGGTTGAAAACAAGTAATAATAATAATAATAATAATAATAATAATAATAATAATAGTAATAATAATAAACCAAAGGAGACTGATTAGAAGTTGTAAGTATTCAGGCTGCTCCTAATAGTGAATTGCTCACACAGGCAAATTAAGAATTTACATATCTGTTCCTGTTTCTCCTACAGCCTCAGCAAATATCAACTTTTCCTTGAATATGTAAAATAAAATAATGTGTGTTTGAGCATTCTTTCCAAATAACAATTAGGGCTGTAATAAAGATGTTATGAAATGGGTTGTTAAAGCAATGTTTAAAAGAAAGCAAACTACATTAAATTAATGATTAAAATATCAATGCATACAACAACAAGCACTTGTGGATTATTCAAAGCCTTACAAAGGTGTTAATAAAATGCACTGTGTGTGCTTTTCAGTGTGCTTGCAAATTAACAGATTTGCAAGCTAGAATTTAAAAATATCAATATTGTTTTGACTTAATTATGTGTGTATGCACTTTTTATTCATTATTTTTCCAAAAGATCAGTATATGATTAAGTCAGTGCTGACTAGAAGCCCTGCCCTTGTCCACAAGAACATTAAAGGTTATAAGATTTTTAATCTCAAATATTTTGATACAAATATTTGAAACAAATATGAAACTTAACAAATTTTGAATTTTTAAGCAAAACTACAATTTTATGCTACTAAATATTTCTAAAAACCAAGGTGATCAAATATCTTATTTACTATGAAAGCTGGCTGGTAAAATGAAAGAGACAGAATTGCTGAATTGCAGAAACACACAATCGCAAGTCAGCATGGCTATGCAGCGTGTCCTGGGGGGTTTGAGAGCATTAGAATAATGCGAGTCTTCTTTATTATTTTAGGAAGCAGCTTTTCTGTGCCAACATATAAATATAATTCCATTGGGCCTGACAGGAAACAAGAGTCGTAATATAAATTTGGTCAGAGAACAATGTGGCTGTAACATTGTGACTCACGTGGGAACGGTGCTGTGGCCTTATGTAACGTGTCTCCTCATGAAGCTCCTACAAACTCACTGGCCTCATTTCATTATTTTCCCTTGTGAAAGATGTTTGCCCACATGTAAGTGGACCCAGCCATAGCTATAAAGGAAGAGTAGATTCACCTCCCCGGAACTATCTCTCTACAAATGAATTCCAGATAAATGATGCAACACATGTTATAGTGAACACTGCAAAAAATATGTAATTTTTTATACTCTACTCTCCAGACAAAAAGCACAGGGAAACTGATGCTGCGAGTGGCTGTGCCAGGTTTCAGGAGTTTTAAATTAGTAAAACTGTCAGAAATAAAGACTTTCTGCAGGGACTTGACAAGATGTTAACATGACAAGTCACACGGACTCCAATCCATAAAAATTACAGGCTGTAGATCGCTAAAACCATAACTTAATAGAATTCTCCACCTAACACGAAACTTCACTATAGCCGTCCCGTTCTTCACACTAAATTCCTAATGTACACAATCCAAAGCATGTAGACTTAGAACATTTATGAGGAAGGTAAATTTAAGAGCAACAAAGGATACAGAACAAATATAACACAACTATAGTTTACATTTTCTAAGATAAACATGATTGTGGAAGATAAATTAGCTCTTTAAAAGCAGCCTCATGCTATGGTTAATGTCAGCATACGTGCTAAGGACTTCATCTCAGACAGATGAGAAGCCCTAATGAGCACAAGTTACTAGGCAGTGTAACTTAATAAGCTCAAGGTTTACCATGGGAAAAGATCTTAAAATACACAGTTCATAATTGTGAAATAATATAGCTCTAAAGATCTCAACAACTTTCAATTTCCCCAAATATTTCCCAAAAGGAACATATGAAATTTGTTTTGATTTAAAATTACATTCAAATTTTTAAATAATTATAAAATATTCTTACAATTCAAGTCACCCAGATTTAGATATTAATTGCATTTCTACATAAAAATAGTATTTATATATCATTATTTGGGCCTATCTCATTTAGAAAAGTTTTTATCTATAAATAGCAGGGCTTCTTAATAGAAATCTGTAAATCCAATGTGATAAACATAGTGGAAAAGCACACCTTTAAAATACTTTAGCCTCCATATTTAATTATGGCTATTAATCCTAATTCTATAACCTAGATAACCAAAGCTCCTTTTCCTGAAAAATAAGTGTATGATCTCCCCAAACTGCTTTACAAAAGAAATAAATGAATGCCTTATTTTTAAATTTTTATTATTTTATAATCATAAAAGATAGAGTATCATACACACAACTATGGCTATGAAGGAGGGTGAAGCAAATGTTTTCCATATCTGCATTCTCGGAGGTTTCTGTATAGCAATGATTAATCTTGTCCATCAGAACCGAACACACGAGCTCCCAAATAGAACATGTATTTTGGGTGGAATCATAGGGCATCATCGTTTAGACAAAGTATCTCATAATTTCAGGAGCTACTTACTTTCTAACAGGATGGGTTGGAGGAACGATGACATCCATTTGTAAAAAGAAAATAGAGGACAAAGAGAACAACGTTAGTTTTCTCATATAAGGAACGATTTATTTCACCATGTCAACAAATAGGGCAATGTTCATGATTGGGACTACAGTCCTGGATTTGGCTGCTGCTGGGGGCTTGGGAAGAAAAATAAAGACATTAGGCTACACGGTGATGGTGACTCCTTCTCTAACACTTCTAAGATGTTTCCATTTGTCTGACAGTATGTATATAATTACATGTGGAAAATATAAGAGGAAATACATAAGCGGGATATTTGTCCCATTCCTCTTCCTTACAGGCCCTGTAACTGTGCTGTTGCCTATACACCTGCCAGCGTAGACCTTCTCTACTTGCTAGCTTTTCCCCCCTGGACTATAGGCTGTGGAACCCTTCTGGTTTGTTTCATTTCCCACAACCCATGAAGCAGAACAGGGTGGAATTTGGAGGCAGGGAGCAGCATAATTTAAACTGTCTAGACATCAAAGAACCCCCAGAGACACTTTGCAGAGCTCTGCTGCTACATGAAATACAGAAAAACCATTTCTTTCTATCATCAAATTGCTGATGGAACACATAAAATTTACTAACAGTGAATGCCGAGTGCAAAGAATGGACAGCTTGTCTATTCAAGTAATGTTAAAAACCAGCAAAGATGATGGAAAATGTGATTGAAAGAATGTTCACAGGTCTGACAAAGACTATCTCAATCACAGGTGTCCATTCCTTCACACATAAAAATAGTGTTTTAGAAGAATGCTTAAGTCACACAAACCTTAAACCATTTTATTACATTAATGAAAAATGTTTTTCAAACCTCATTTTTCAAATATTTGAATGTGGAAAATTAATACTATGCAACATAAGTCTAAAAATTCGAGTTCAATAAGCAATTATGAGGCAGCCTTATTGGTGAGAAAGCATGTTAAGTACCATTCATATAAATAATTATATGATCACTCTCTTTTCAGAAAGGGATTAATAATAGCTTCTCACAAATATTTCCACTGTAGGTTTTGAGAAAATATATTCATCCTATAAAGAACATTTTTAAGAATAAATGATGTGAGATCTGTTGACACATTAAGAGTTTAAAAGTAGCTAGGGGTTCCTCCACTTACTTTGTGAAAACTGAACTGTCTGCTTAGAAAGCGTACACTTAACTTTATTTTACGTTTCACAAATTATGTTCTTAAAATATTGAACAATGAATAATGTATCTGTGGTTATTTTGGCTATTTGTATGTTTACTAGGCATAGGCTTGCCACTGGAGAAGAATTAATCACATTACCAGTGAATGAGGGGCCTTCTAGGCACACTGAGTAACAAGAGCATGCTGACTGATAAATCATTAACTTAGCTGATTGAAAACACCCTGGAAAATCAAGATCTCACTAACTTGCTGCTGGGAAATATTACTGCCAGTAAAAGCTGAAATACTTTCAAAACTAGATCCTATGAATACATTATGTGAATAATCTATGCATGTAAAATACCTAGGAAATGACAGACGAATAATCCCAGCACAGAATGTGCATTTCACAGGGCTGCAATAATCCTGACGTTTGAATTTTCAGAACAGACATTCCATGATTTGTGGAAGAAAGTCTCTAGAGAGCTCAGTGAAGTCTGAGAGTTGGGGAATAAGAAGATTGAAATTCAGAAAAGTATAAAATAAATAGAAACCAAACTGACTCAAATAAGAAATGGCTCAAAGAAAGACAGGTTGTAAATTTATATGTGGACATATCTACATCATAATTTTTCACCACTAGACATCAAGCCCAGAGCTCTGTGTATGTTAGGCAAGTATTCCATCAATGAGTTACATTTCCAGCCCTTCCATGACTTTAAGTAATTCATTGTATCTCTAAGGGAAAGTTACAAATGTAGTCTTAATGTCCCTTTAACAAGTATAGCCACCAAGGAAAGGGATAATTATCAAATGGCATGATTTAATTCTTCTCCAACTTAATGAATAAATTTCAAGAAAACATTTCAAATTTAAAAATTTAACACATTAATACATATCTCTGGCTGCCTTGACTCATACGGAGAGATGTCTTCTTAGAATGTTATTCTTGGACATTTGAATGTTAGAGCCTAGACTGTTGTCCACTTTATAAAGAATGCCATGTCACAGCCTGATGGACTGCAGGAATCCATAGGGAAGTTTGTTATACTGATATTTCACCTTGAAAAGCACACACTTCTATGGGAGGACAAGAGTTGACTTAGTATTTTAACTTAGTATTTATGTGGATAGCAAGAAAAAAATCAATCCACATATATAAACAAAGGATATAATCTATAACATATAAATTTCAAAGACTCTGCCAAACAGAAGGCTAGGTTATCTCTGCCAGTTACAGACGCCTATGGGGTATATGCCACAAGAGCACACTGATGCTGGCAACTGTCTCATACAACTACACATGCTTTGCATGGCCACGGCATCCAGACTACTACAAAAAGTAGTCAAACACAAGTAAGACTTTGGCCTCCAGAGCGAGTCAAAGTGCAACGGAGGTTGAATTACTTACTACACATATTGAATCTAGTCCGTTTGTCTTGAGCTAGGCCCTTCAAAAACAAAATGTGAATAGCAGAAGTTACTATGTCATGGAGGGCTATTCTGAAGTTGAGCTAAAGCACAGACAAAATTTGAGGACTGTGTTGGTACTTTACAGGGGCTCGAGAGCTATCTGAGTTATTCATTACACACCCTACCATTACTACTCAAAGTGAGAGGCAGCTTGATGTACATCTAATGTCAACTGGGAAGAAACTGCCATTTCAGCGCTCATGTGGAAACTTGGCCAGGTGCAGTTTTACTTAATTTTTAATTTTATTTTCATCTCACATTACAAACTAAGTGAACACATGCATACGGGGACACCTGGTGAATAGCCTGTTACACATAAAATAGGGAATAAGCAGGGAGAAAACAGAAAAGGGTGTCTATTATGGCTGTCATTTATTCAGAGCATATACAGCATGTCTAGGCATTTACAACCATTCTCCATATTCCACACAGTCACCATAGAGTGTCAGCATAATTCTCAGCTCTACAGCTAAGACTGAAGCCTGGAGACAAAGAAAGACATCAAATAACAAACAAACACTAGACCAAATTCTATACTCTCTGAGCCTATGCTCAGGCCTATGCTCTCTGAGCCATCTTGTACTTAACCCACAGAATTGTTCCTTCCCCTGTATACTAAAAAGAGGAAGGAAACACACACACAAAAGCCAGATACTATAGATTTTAATTTAGCCTAGCCTGTCTTCACTTAACATTACATGACAACCACCTCCAAAGGATTGATTTCAGATACTTTAAAGACCTAGGCTGTAGAAGGTAATGGTTGCTTGTCTTCTTTGGGTAATGCTACTCACGAAAATTAAGGAAGGAAGAGCTTTAAGAAAACAGAGTGGAGAATTCAGACCCATAATTGAGATGCCTCTGTAGAACTATATCATTAAAGAAAAAAATTCTATTCGTTGAACAAACATTTACACAAACCCTATATAAGTCAAGCTAATCCTCAAATAAATTTGCACTCTGACAGAGCTTTGCACATAATAGAAATGTATGCTGAGCAGAGATGAATTCTCTGAATACATATGAAAGGACAGGGGACTCAAGAGAGAGGAGCCTTGAGGCGCGTTTCAAACCAGAGGCAAATCATTTGGAATTTAAATACTGCCTTTCGTGTATTCCAAGCAATGACTGCCGTCAATCCAAATGCAGCAACAGTCAACTCACGAACACGCTGTACTATTCCCCACCCAAGACGGGCCAAAGGACACAGTTCCAAAGACATATTTCCAAAAAAAAAAAGGTCTTTCAGAAATAAAATACTGAGTTCCCTAAACCAATGGACAAACATTAAACCCAGCATGGTAGATTCATGTCATACTAAGCTGTATGCACATCTTGTGCTCCATACAGAGCTGAGCATCCCATCATACCATGTGAGAAATGGTTAACACAGCAACAGTTCCACATCCATCTATGGGATGTTTCAAAAATACTGCAAAATAATATTGGAGCACACAACTTCTTATGTTCCCTCCTCCAAATTTACTGAATAAATCAACAACATATCATAATTACAGAAAGATACATTTTTAACTTTGTTTCCTATTCATATAATAAAAGAATACATCAAAACAGAGCCCTAGGGGCATAGGAGGAGGAGAGGGAGGGAGGGAGGAAGGGATTGGGAGGAGATGAGGGAGGGGGCCATAGCCAGGATACAAAATGAATAAATTGTAAGGAAAAAAAAAAAACAACAACAACAACAACAACACAGCCCAGAGAGATGTACACAATTGTGGTATGTCAGAAGTTTTCATGGAACAATCCTATCTATATTTACATAAGTGGAGTCACCAGGAAAAGCACTTAGGAATATTCATTCCCAGAAACATTTAATTTTATTGCCCAAATTATAGCATTTAAAGAATATAAAATATCTATTCTTAAAGATGTGTTTAGTTTTCATTTTGTTTGTATGAGTGTTTGCCTGTAAAACATATGCAGTACAGGTGTGCCTGGTGCCTGTAGAGACCAGAGACAATGAGATCTAGGATAGTTGTGAGGCTCCATGTGGGTGCTGGGAACCAAACCTCGGTCCTTTGTAAGGGCAGCAAGTACTCTTAACCACAGAGATATCTCTCCACTACCTAAAATAGCTATTTTATCACAAAACATAACAGAATATGATGATTTCTTCCTATACAAATTTTTTTTTTAAATCAAGAGATAAAGCCAACTTTAGGTAGCACTGAAAAAAAAAAGTACCTATCTCTAAATTGAGAAATGCATGTTTTCAAAATTACATCAACAGAGGACACACTGGACAAGGAAAGCACCTTTCACCTGGTTCCCGTTGGCTCCTCCTCATCACCCCTAACTAAAGTACCTCGGGTTATTCCATTTCTTTTACCTGTATGAATGCTCACTAAAGCCCATCTTAAATTCACCTTCTTCACTTTCCCATGCTCTAATTCACTCTGTCCCTCACTCACAAGAGGCATATTCCATTGTGCCTAAACGTCCTCCCTGATTTTAGTATCTCCTGTTTCAATTTGTCTGACAGCTTTGGCCATGCAATTTTCCTCCTTTAAAACAAATGCATAGGTTCTTCCTCCAGCGACAGCACTCAGGGGCTGGTTTTGTTCAGCGAGGACATTCCCTTCCCTACCAAAGGAAGTACAAAGCACACAGACAACTGAGTCTCATATAACCCACTTGGCACTTATCTCAGCTTCATCTGCTCCAACTCTCCAACTGCTCAGCTCTGCTCAGGAGGTTGCCATGCTTCTGTGGCTTTCAATCCTATGATTTGGCCCATGGGAAGCCATGTGGCTGAAACTGTCACTCTCACCCACAATGCCTAATTTCTGCACTCAGAATACAAATCCTAAATGAAAATTTAACTACCACACAAATGGTGACTACTTTATGCTCCAAGAAGACCCTGCTTCTTCCGGGCCAGCCTCAAAGCTTTGTTTCTTTCTCATGCTCGGTCTTCAGAAGGTGTTTACACAGCTCACCTTCCCACCCTCACCACTTCCAGCCAGTTTAAAAACCCCATAGGGGGAAAAATGCCTATTTATCTTTATACTGTCTGAGAAGCCAGCTCAGTGTACTCTGAAGATGTTTATTATTCTAACGCTGCCGTAATCACGGCAAAGAAGGCACAGAAACCCTGCAAAGGATATCACAAATACTCCTTTTTTAAATAGCTACAATCAGGTCTGCCAACTTTCTCCACACCAAGCAGTCTAGGATGGGTATGTTATGCTTGTATGCACAGCAGCCTCCCTTTTCAAGGCTCCCTCCTCCTTATTAAAGTGATTCCAGCACAGCAGCCAATGAATCCATCTTAGTTTCCCTACCGGGAGATTGCTGGATGAACTATCTCTGTGGTCATAGGAGTTAGGAGTTTTGTATACTTTTTGGAACATTAATATAGAAATGTAGAGAGAACACAAGTAATTTTCAGTTGGAAAATTAGCTATGAAAACACACACACACACACATACACACACAAACTTCACATATGCCTAGCTTTTACAAAGACAGAGCCTGCTAAGAATAAAGCTAGCCAGAACAAAATGAAACCAATCATGAAAAGAGAGAAGGGAAGAAAACGAAGTCCCTAGAATCCCGTGCATCAAGTGTTGAAGGTGAGCCATGGGATGCCTAAGTTAAATAAAAGAAAAACGTCCTGCTGACTCTTTTACTTGAGTAGTAGAAAGCCTAAGACAAAATAACCCAACTCATCCACGCTGTGATTTCCTCATCTGTAATGTGATAAGAACAAAGGTGCAAGATTTTTTAAATTATTTTATTACATTTACTTTTATTTATTTTGTGTATGTGTGTGAATGATGGAGGTCAGAAGCTAAGTAGTAAGAGTGTGTTTTCTGTTCCCACCACGTTAGTCCTAGAAACTGAACTCAGGTCATCAGGATTGGCTTCACGCGCCTTTACCCACTGAGCCACCTCGCTAGCCCAATTAGTGGCTTAAGGATCTCCTAACACATTCACAGCTAAGGATTTAAATCAATCTGTAATCATTGCATGACTTTTTAAAGCATATTCCAAACAGGCACCTGACGCTATGTTTCTCTCATGAGAAAGATCTTTGTTAATGAAAGCACTAATGGCGTCCACTGTCCATCCTGATCTTCCCTGCCCACCACAGGCTTAAGCTGATCTGACAGTCTTGCCTTCTGGCCAGTCTGACACTGTTGCTGCGGCTGGCATTCTAACCCTACTAATGATTCTCTACGCTCCCCACACATTCGGGGATTGATGATCAGTTAACATTTCACAACTTACAGAGAACAAAATTCTTCAGGATTTACAGAGAAGAGGAAAATTGGAAGCCTGGCAATTCCAAGAATTGGCTGAGGCTATCCAGACACGGAGATTGTGAAATATTCTTCTGAGAATATAAGCTGATATAACCCAATTTGGAAAAAAAATTTGGCAATATCTAGTGAAAAGAATCTACGCTGTTCTGTAGATCAACAATTTGATGTTTTGGTATAAGCTCTAGAAAAAAAAAATCCTATTTTTACTGAGAGATACTAGCTACAGAAAAAATTATAAGTGATCAAAAATTTTAATATAGCTAGAATATAAATATTTATATAGGTAATCACAGTAAACTATGGAATCTAAAGGACAATAATACTTAGCAAATCTTTCGGTTGCTTCTGAGGAGAAAGAAAAGGGACTCAAAGAGAAGCCAGTTTTTTGTACTGAAATTTCTTTAAAACAAACCGGAAGCAAGTATGACAACATGTCTACATGTGAACTGCATGTCAGGTTTTTCATTAGTATATCAGTATTCTACTTATTTT
The DNA here is from genome assembly GCF_907164565.1 of Psammomys obesus. Classification (NCBI taxonomy): domain Eukaryota; kingdom Metazoa; phylum Chordata; class Mammalia; order Rodentia; family Muridae; genus Psammomys; species Psammomys obesus. The sequence goes on from NW_026596069.1 coordinate 13,565,366, forward strand.
GTTTTTAAAATGAAGAAAAGACTGTTTTTGCTATTCACAAATTTGCCTACAGTTGCATCATATATTCTCACCTGATTGTTTTTTTAATGATTATCTATACATGAAAATAAGTATGTATTGCCATAGGAAGTGGAAAGGTACTTTATTATTCAGAATTACAAGTCCTCTCAAACCTCACCTCCCCCAAAAATAGATCCACACGCTGCATCGGGAGTTGTGAGTGCTACATCTTTTTATTGACATCCATACATTCAGTCAATACTATGGACTGGGTAGCTCTTCTAGTTAGTCCATAATAATAGGCTTGTCTTTCTGTTGTGACTCTGAGATTTTCCAATAAAAAAATATTTCATTTTTAAGCTTTAGTAAGTGATAGAATCTTAGATGTTTTTTAAAGAATCGACTCACATGAACATACTGAGCAACAATTAGAGCGTTTATTATAGAACACCTAAACAGTGGCGTGTGTTGAGTTGAAGTGTTTAATATAGAACATTTAGCTTGCATGTCATCTTAACTGCTCACACAGTGACAAGGAGACTTGTATACTCTGATGATTGTATAGCTGTCTCTCAGAAACAAATTTCAAAAGCTGTTTTTAATTTGAAGGGTCCATTAAAAATGTTGAAAGCTACCTTCTAACAAAAGTACCTAGTTAATGAAGTCTAGTGCCAATCTTTAGACCTGTGCTAACCAAATAAAGAGTGGAATGAGAGGTTGCTCCAAATAAACAGAAATACATAAAAGAGAAACAAATGGACAGGCTAGAATGCCCCATGAAGCCATTTCTAAAGCAGTGCCTTTGAGGGAGAATAAAGGAGAGATGAAAGTCAAGAGAGAATTATGTACCATGTATTGGTGGATTAGGCATGGCATAATCTGTTATTTTGTTATTTATTTTTTAAGATTATAATATAATTGTATCATTTCCCTCTTCCGTTTCCCCAGTCCAGTTGCTCCTATAGACCCCTCCTTGCTCTCTCCTAAATTTATGGCCTGTTTTTTTTTTTATTAGTTGTTGTTATAAGCACATATACATATATATTTCTAAATATTTACAACAAACTACTCCATCTGTATGTTAATTTTTTGTAGGTGTTCCAAGGCTAACCATTTGGTATTGGATGAACAATTGGTATGGTCTTTCCTAGAGAAGACTTTATGCCACTCTCAGCATTACACTGGTTTTTTGTTGTTGTTTTGTTTGTTTTTTAGTTCTTTATGTAGCATTGAGGCTACCTGGGCTTTCCCTTCATCCACAATGGCATGTCTGTTGTTGTCCTTGTTCAGCTTCTACTTAGCAAATCATGTTGGTGAGACTTTATGGGCGTAGCTCCTGAGAGTCTAGGAAGACACAACTTCCCAGTAAACTCTGTTCCTCTGGCTCTTTCAGTGTCTCTACCCCTTTTCGGCAGTATTCGCTGAGCAGTAGTTACTTTGCAGATGGAAGTGTGGGGACTGAGATACACAACTCTGCCTTTTGATTGGATGCTGGGGCACACATATCTTGGCAGTAATTTAGAGCTCTCTAGTTGGACTTAAGATTCAACAATAATAAAGTTCTATCTAGTACTGGGAATCAAGCCAACCACCCAGGGCTACTGAAGACAAGGTACAATCTTTTGTTTTCAAGACAAAAAAAAATAAAAAACAAAAACAAAACAAAAAAAAAAAAAACAAAACAGTTTTTTTTTTTTTTCCTGTATATCCTTGGCTGTCCAGGAACTTGCTTTGTAGACCAGTGTGGTCTTAAAATCGGAGGTTCACCTGCCTCTGCTCCCCAAGTGCTGGGATTGAAAGTATGTGCCCCTTCTCCCAGCTAACTGTATAATCTCTTAAAGATCCCAGCAAACAGCCTCCAGAAGCTAATAGTGTGCCTCAGATGATTTTTAACACCCCTCGGTAAAAGGACAGAGTCCAGCTTAGATAACCCGAGAAGATGGTAGAGCAGTGGGGAACCTATACTGCTGCACGCAGTAGAGTTGACAGGCCTTCACCAGCACAGCCATGGTAGAGATATGTTAGGACAGCGATGAAGAAGAGGACTCAAGGGACTTGTGGATAGAGAGGGGATTTAGCTCCGTGGAACAGAGCTTACCTAGCAAGGGTGAAGCCCAGAGTTCTATCTCCAGCAGAACGAAAATGAAAAAGGCACTGAACTAGGTATGTCAGATAAATGTATGGGATTTAGGATTGTGTCAGGGACTATAGGAAAGCTAAAGTATTATTAATTATGCTGGACAACACGGAAGAGGAAGGCTTGGAAGCAATAGGAAATTTACTACTGGACTTTAAAGATAAGCATACAAAATCTATATGTGTACATTGAAGTTGATGTTGCAATTGGAGATAAACATTGGGGATCATCAACATACAAAAGACATCTAAGATGGGGACACCTGAGGCATCTCAGACAGAGAAAAAAGGAGAAAAATTATTAACTTGAATTAATTATATTTTGAACTTCAAAAAACATTAAAATATTACTGATATCAAAGAAAGGGGAAATGTTATAAAGATTTCATTAAAATACTATTAGATATTCCTTAATATAAGCACATGATCATTTTAAAAGCCAGAATAAATCTCAATTTGCCAGTACAAATAACCTGTGCATAGGAAGTAACCTAGGAGATCTTGCCAGTAGGTTCTTAATATAATTTTGCTTTTGAAAATAATACAAGAACATAGCTAAATATTTGCCAATAGATGAAAGAGAAAAATCACTCTAGATACAATGCCTCAAATATTTCATACCTTGCATATTGAAAACTTTCTCCCAGCCTATTTTGCTTTCTCCTGTTTTACTTTTGGTAGTCAGACTTTACCTAAGCACTGTACAAGAATATTTCATTTTTATAGCACACCTTTTCTGATACTGCTACAAAAGCACCATAGATAAAATGTTAAAATGTTGATTGGATAAATATCCTGTCTGCTTGTTTCATTCAGTGGTCCTCAACCCATCTGGACATTATAGTCTTAAGGGAATTTTTTAAATGCCAATGACAACATGACAATGACAACATCAAAATATCAGTGAGGCCCAAGGATTAGGATTGTTGCTGATCTCTCTAAGTGAGCTTTGCCTGCAGTCAAGTGTCCCACTGTTGCCAAGTGTGAAGAGCTAAATTTATGTATAATTTAAGTGATAATAGAAATCTCACAATCTTCATTTTTTTGCTATAACTAATCTTGTGCTCTTAAGGTATGTTTGTAGAGACGAAATAATTAACTCAGAGGCAGGATATGGGTTATGTAAAGATCCTTCTGTGAAAAGTATTGTTTTGGTTCACACCTTCACCCATAAGGAATATCACTTAGAGATAAACAAAAGTTCATGTGTGGATTTATTAATTAGACAAATACATAAACAAAAGAGTCAACAAGGACGGCTTCAAGCTTATTTTTATTATTGTTAGTAAGACCAAGTTCTGACCCACATACCTGTTTACTCTTTTGTTTTACACATTACCCCTCCTTTGCACATGTGTCTGGAGCGTGAAACTTGAAGGCCATGATTATTTTCCTTATCATTTTAGTAAATTCTTCCAGCACGTTTAACACACTCACTAAAATATTTTCCACGTGAGTTGATTGCCTTTTGCTGTTATTCCTCATCCACAAACGCATGAGGCTTCACGGCATTTAGAGGTCATTCTCCTATCAAGAAGTGGCCTTCTAAGTCTTATAATTCTTCACCAATGGCATGAACATCTGGTCTTTGAAGTTTCTATCATATCTGTACCTTTCTCCACCTCAGACACACTGGTACAATAGTACAATAGTTCAATAGGAACTCATCATTTGCCATGGCTCCCCATAGTTCCGAAAGGAAGAGAGGCACTCCCCTACCCAGTTCTTTCTGTCTGTTCCATCCTAGCATTCTGTCTCTGGCTGTACTCATCAAAAATTCCTTCATCAGCAGAATGTCAGAAGAGCTCAGCTCAGAATTTTGCTGGCTCTGAGAAAATTCTTACCTTTAAATGTTTGATAAAGGAAACAGCTAAAAATAATTAGAACAGCCACTGCTGTTTAAGATAGGTGCTCATAACAATTATTTAATTTAGCTTTTTTTATGATGGCTCATATTTTCAAGATACCTTGTATACTAACATAATTTTTGATTAGACATATGAACATATTTAATAAACACATCTTAATAAAATGCTTGATTAAAATTAAATATAGTATTCTGATGGAATAAAATACATCTGTAAAATCTAAATAGAATAATATAGTAAGAAACAAACTATTTTATGACAGTCCTAATTTCAGGGTAAGGCTTCCTATGAAAACTACATTTTGAAAAGAAAGTATTAATATAAAGACATGTGTTCCTTCCCTTCCCCAAACTGAGTATGTGACAAATAAAAAACAACAACTAGGTATCAGCAGCAAATTTAAATAATGCACAGTTCACGTGATTTGGTTTTGAGTCCACCGTCATGGAAAAGTGATGCAGAAGAGACAGAAGCTGACTTTCAGAAATGCTGTGATGTCATACAAACCAACAATGATGATCATCTTACTTCAGGGTTGGGGAATGGGTGCCCAGTAAGGCAAAGAAGAGTATGGAAAAGATCGGTGCAAATGGTTAAAGAGAACACATAATAATTGTGTGTGTGTGTGTGTGTGTGTGTGTGTGTGTGTGTGTGTGTGTGT
>NW_026596069.1:13570040-13617903 GCF_907164565.1 Psammomys obesus
TGTGTGTGTGTGTGTGTGTGTGTGTGTGTGTGTGTGTGTGTGTGTGTGCAATGTGTATGTGTGGCTGTATGTGTGTGGGTGTGCATTTGTATCTGTGTGGGTATGTGCGTGTGGGTTTATGTGTGTGTGAATGTGCATGTGTCTGTGTATAAACAAACTTCTGCTTTACAATCATACAGTCTTTCTTAGGAGAATATGTATTTTGATAACCCCATGAAGAGAAGTGCAATTTTAGATTAAACAGACTTTTGAATACTGAAGTTGACAGCCATACCAAACAGGTCCACGCGGAATTCCCCCAGAGAACAACTAACTCTGGCCAGGATGAGGGAGAGAACTGGCCATAAACACAATCAAGTTAGAAAGCAGGAGAATGGCAAGCTAAGGTGAGAGGTCGAGGCAAACTACTGCAAACCCGTGCTTCCACTCCACAGACTAGCAGCAACTGATTCAATAGCTGTGAGTGGTTTAGAACACTCTCTTCTTATGTAAATGGGAAGTGCTCTTATCTGCCTTCATCTTGTAAGCTTCCAAAAAAACACAACTTGGAATGTCATGGCTTCTGGCTATTTGTCAGACACTAAGTAAGGAAAGTTCCACTCGCTGGACATGAATTAATACTCCCGAGGCTTCACTCTGCCAATTACTTAAGCTTTCAGGAAATAGTTCCTTCACGTGCTTGCTACCCACTTCCAAGAAATCAATATTTCACTCCAGATAAGTCGGGATACCTCAAGGTGCTGTGTCCATCTCTAAACACCACTTCATAAATTGTCAAGATCCTGTGGGTGCTGGGCAGAGCTCCATTTAAAGAGTGAGAGGCTAGCCAAAGCAGCTTAAATACCCTACATATACCTTCCAATTGCCAAATGACCGCTTATAAGTACAGGGGCATAGCACCTCTTGTTTTTTTTTTGGGGGGGAGGGGGGGTGCAGAGTTCACCACAATGATGATAACTACACAGCCACATCAAAAAAGAAACTACCTGGAGGGCTCCAACCTCCATGGAAATGAAAAGAACCAGCATGACACCTGGGAGCAGAATACCCAATCTCTCCACTTTGTTCCACAGCGGAAAAAAATAAAATAAAATAAACTGTAAACACCTGGTGCTCGCCTTCAAGCACTGCATTTGCTTGAATAATGACTATCTGACTGACTTTACACATTGATTCTTTAAGTTGTTTCCTAGGATACAACATAAGGCATCATTACTTCATTTTCAGAACACACCGAGAACAAATGTCAGAGCAAAGACATAAAATCCAAATTCTCAACTTGTTCCTCTCAAAGGGAAACATTTGCTGACCTGAAAATCATTCCGTTTGTCACTGGGCTTGTCAAAGGGGAGTTTTAAGCAAACTCTGGAAGTTTTCAAAATAAACAGTGAGCTAGTGCATTCCTGTGTCTCCCATTTCCTCCTTGGTTTAGTCTGGCCTCCTGATAGCCATGTTTTTCTTCTTTTTCCCCCTCTTCTCTCTGGGGATCCCCTACTTTGAATCCAACATTTGCATGTAGCCTATTGTGATGGAAAAACACAAGACTCACATACCATCTCTTCTTATTGAAATTGTGAGACTTTGGGCTACATACTTGACATTGCTCAGCTTCAATTTCCTCACCTATAACACTAAGAACCAGCACTCCCCCCTCCCCCTTTCTCAATACTTCTGTGAGAATGTAATGAACTAAAAAGTAGAAAGCGCTTGGCCCTGTGCCTGACACTCCTCAATTACTGCACAGTTTCCTGCCCTTTTGCCAGGATGACATTCAACCAGCAGCTCTAATGATATTTACACACATCTGTGATCCCCTTCGGGCCTCTACCTGAACTTCCTGTATGTTCAACACTGAAGACACATGTCATTCTCTAAATGAAAATAACTGAAATCATATTATATGAACCAACAGCAACCAAGAAGAAGCAGCACGTTTCTAAGGAACACGTCCGATAGGGAAGAAACTCTAGCACATTCTTTGTAAGAATATGCAGTACTTGAGCAGCACCAGAGAAAAGAGAGGTAGTATGTATGCTAGAATATTCCTTAACGGTACAACCCAATTTGGTTCTTAGTACAACAGCCAGAATAATGAGGTGCTTTCGGTGAAGAAAAAACAGTGTGTTCACCTTTAGCCTCAAAGGCAATTATTAATGTAATCAGGCTACTTTCCTTTAAACAGTCCTAAACTGGGTAATGAGCAGACCTCAACTTATACCAAGAAGACCATGGGGACGTAGTCAGCATTTAGAGGGAAGAAGCCTTGGAGATATTCCAGGGAGAAAAATAAACACTGCTATCTGATATCATGTAGGATTTTTATGATTAGATAAATTTGTATGTAACATATGGCCACAGTTGACAAAGACTGTAATTCAAGCAGAGAAATTAAAGGGAACCCTATAGGCTTTCATATTTTCACTCCCCAGCAAACCCCAGTTTCTGAGTCTCCATGCTAGTCTGCATTGTCACACTGGAGCAGCAAAAATGACAGATGTGACTTCAGGTGGGGAATCTCTCTCATCACCTTTTGACCCAGTCATTCAGCTCACACTGCCTGGCCTTCAGGCATCCTGTGACTCTCTCATGTCCACTAAATATGAATAGGGGAAATGAGGGACTGCCATAGGGTTCCACACAGGAAGACCCTCAATGTCCATTTCACCCACAACGCTAGCTGGTACCTACCCGGAAGGAATGAACGGAACCACTCCAATGCAATCCCAGCCACTCCTGCTAGTGCAAGCATTCGGTTCAGCATCACCTCATGACCACCACGAAAGCAGCTGAGGCTCTAATACAATCATCATGGAAAGGTGTCCCAAATCCTTCATTCGAGGAAGAGCCTTCATACACACCAACGCTGTCTCCAAGCCATGCCGGGGTCTGAAACCAGACTGGAAAATATTATATATGTGTATATATAGTAAAACTCCCACAAACCACTCTTCTACTTTGTCATATTTATTTACAGCTACTAAACCCATCTCTACATATCGCCTTTTCAGGGTTGAGATATGAACATTCAAGGAAAAGTCCTTTCCAGTAGAAGGGAAGCAGTAAGCCCAGGAAAACCTGATGCTGTTTGGTAAGGTGGTTGAGGCGATCCCAAATGAGACACATTTTGTCCTGAAGGGAAGAGAGAAAACACAAGGTAGGTTTCCAAGCCTGATCTTCTAAACTTGTTAAACAGGATCAAACTATGCTTAAATATATTTAAGAAGGCTTAGCTTTCACAGGAAATAGCAGTGGTAGGTTAATTCTTGAGGGTTCATTTGATTCATGGAAATAGCAGTGGTAGGCTAATTCTTGAGGGTTCATCTGATTTCAGCAAGCGTCCCTGGACTTGCCCTGGCTCTCACCTTGTGGGCAACTCTTTCATAACCCTAGCGGCCACAGTTTCAACTGCACCCTTAGACTGTCCACTGTGAAGAGCTCTGATCTTATCTTGAGCACAGTGCTCAGGACCTGAGACTGAACAACAGCTTCAGAAGTGTAAATGACCAAGGGCCACCCCAAGGGCTATTACACCTTAAGAAGTAAAAAGAATTAAAGCATTTTTTTTTCTCTTTACTGAATGGATTTCTCAGAAACAATGTGAAACACTTGGAGTTCTCATGGATGAGATAGACAGTTGGCTAGTCATTTTTTCTTGGGCCCTTTGTCAAAAGATTGAAGACTAGCTCCTTTCTACCCTTTCCCTTAGCCTGCAGTCACGCAACGTTGACAACTAGCTACAACGTTCAAGCCTACCAAAAAAGTTTTACCAAATTTCTGTGTTCCCAGGATTCATTCAAAATAAAATGAAATGATTTGGATCACCTCAGCTTCATTGCCTTTGTACTTACCCTAAATTACCTTTTTTTATGTAAAGCAAACTGTGATGTACAAACTGTCTGTTATAAACAATCTACTTAAAGCTAATGAAATTGTGTTTCTCTGTCTCCCCTGCACCTCCTCTTCTAGCCAGGCTCATCTTACTCCTGTCAGTAATATTCAGTTTACATTGAAATGAAAGAGCTTTAAAATGACCATCTGCTATATTGCCTCTGCTGCCCACCTGTATATACTCTCACTCAAACTCTATTATTCTGTAGTTGGAAAATATCCAGAGATCTTTTAGACAGATCTGGACCAGACATTTCTACCAAATATAACACTCATTATGTTTGTCTGCATGGCCTTCACAAACTTCATCACATCTCATAGAAAGTAGCATGGCTTTCACTAAGACTCACATGAAGAATGACTGACTTGTCTAGATGGGAAAAAATTCAGAAAATATTCTTTTTAAATTCACAGGGATTTAAAAATAAAAGGATAATCTCTTAGTGGCATAATTCAACTTTACAATCAGTGCGAACTTAGCAGCTGTCACTCACATTGTAAGTCTATTTACGTCTGACATATGACTGATCCCTGGCTGCACAACCCAAGGTTCTGACCACAGAACCTTGAAGGTATCAATCTTTAAAAGCCATCCCATAGGCCGATACTAGCTATAGGCATCTACAAATAATAGATGTTTGTTCAAGTAAGTGTCTGCTGTGTTATACCCATGATCTGGGAACTGCATGGAGAATGCAAGTATGAAAAGAATGTGTCAACAGCTGTCTAGAAATTCATAATTTAGCTGAGTTTAGATTGTCATATAAATGAAACAACTACTACATCAACGACAACACATTTAAAAAAAAACTTCCATGGGACCAAAAAAAAAAAAAAAAAAAATTCTGCCAAGGTCCTATGGAAAAGTTTTCCCAGGGCAAATGACAACCTGCATCTTAAATGGCAAACAGGGCTTACGATGTTAGCCACCCAAATGGCCAGCCAAAGCATTAGATTTTTGCTAGTTACAGGAACTTTAAAAAGCACTATTCTTAACTAAAACGTTTTCTATGCTATATGCAGTTTAGAGGGCAATAAATCTATTTCAGTATCAAGAAAAACTCTTAACATATTGTGAACATTTAATAAATATTAAAATGTGAGACTCAGTGACAGGACACAAACAACTACATAGATTTACCAAAAAAATGTTTCCCTACACAAATAGAGGAGGACTCCTAACAGAGTGTTCTTATTCTCTCTTGAAATCTATCCTTCAAAATTTCAGTTTCTGTGCTTAAAGCTTCATGATCAAATTTCAAACAAACTTGGATGACCCTTCAAATTTGGTGAAATGAAGAAGGAGGTACTTGCAACTTGTACTGCTCGTCAGAAGCCCTTCTCCTAGACTCCAAAACCCTTGGCTTCTGTCCCATGAAGAAACACTCATTTCAAATCTTTTCATGCAATCTTAATTAAGAACACAAATTAACTAGAAGCCTCCTTTTTAAATTCTGATAATATTTATATGAAATAAGTAGAAACTATTATATCTTTCTTTTTGAAATTTGAAGCGTTTGCTGCCAAAAAGCTACTGCATATTATCCAGAATACAAGTTGGATTCCATTCCATCATGATTAACTGTTTCCAAGTTACAAACAAAGCAGCCAACAATGAAATTTTCTATACCATGTATCTTAAACTTGGCGGCACATTTTCCAAATTACTTTATCTGTGTAACAGCCTTGTGATGCAAATAAAGTTGGATTTAGCCTATTTTAGTGGAAAGACAAGAGAAAAAGACTGAGTGACTTATCTAGGATAACACATTATGTTTGAAGCAGAAATAGAGCTAGAATTCACATTTCCATTCAGTCAATCAGAAAATTTCATCAACCTAGTATATGAAGGGAACCACAGAAGAAAGAAAAATCAATGAGACATAAATTCCACCATCAATGAAATGGCAGTCCTATTACAACATGGGAAATTTAAGAGCTTATTAGACACCACAGCAAAGAACACACATATCACATTAGCATGAAATAGCAAAGATAAATGTCAAATTGAGGCTAGAGGAGGAAAACAGCACATTTGAATTGGGTCTCAAAGACTGAGATGGGATGGTTTCTCACAAGCTAAGTAGAGTCAGATAGACAAAAGACATGTGAAGAGTACAATAGTGTGTAATGCTGATTTTTTTAATGTAAAAATGTTGGCACGTGACCAATATAAATCAAGTCAAAGAAGTAAACTAAATGAAAAATAAGACGTGAATGTGGCTGGCACTATTTCCACATTAGGGTCCTTCCCGAAGATTGCTTCCTCTCTCTATGATTTTTACCTGGGAACATATCTATCTCCCACATGAGCATGTCAAATATATCCCCAGCTTTCCTTTGGGTCCAAACAAATGTGCATCTGGCTAGTGGGGCATAGGGACAATTGATACATACTTCCAGAATATGTTTTTAGAGGTACTTCATGTACTACCCCTTTCAGCTGTAGGTCCTCTTGGACTGTGTGCATTAAAAGAGAAGTGCATAAATGGCAAAGGAACATGATGCAAAGACCTGACTGCATTGTATTCGGAAAACCAAACCAAACCAAACCAAAACAAAACAAACCAAAACAAACCAAAACAAAGCAAAGCAAAGCAAAGCTATCTATCTTACTGTCCCTTGGATTCCCTCTGCAGATGCTAACTAACCTGAGAAGTGAACTTGAGCGTGACTAAGCCATTTGGTCTAGTAGTCCACAATAGCATAGGAAGCCAACACATTAGCTTATAGTAGTAAGATATAGTTTGAAGAGCAATCAGAAGTCATGCGTTTGGTCTTAATTTTCAAAAACTGTTTGAAGGTAATAATTAATTACAAATGGCTTCATAAACTCAGCAACACACCTTTATAATGTGTTTTGAAATTTATTTATTTATTTGAAATTTCTTTCAAATTCTAATTTATATTAACCATGTATACTATTAAGGACAAGATCAGTTTTATTCTATAACAGAGGAATTAAACAGTAAGTGATAAAGTTAACTATAAGTGAGATTGATAAGCTCAAATGAAACTGAATTTAACCTTATGAATCAGATAAATTTTATATATATAGCAGCCAGTCCTGAGGATACCTGATAAAACAGGATCAGATGAATGGGGAGGAGGTCCCCCCTATCAGTGGACTTGGCAAGGGGCACGGTGGAGAGGAGGGAGGAAGGGACTGGGAGGGAATGAGGGATCGGGACACGGCTGGGGTACATAGTTAATAAAATGTAACTGATAAGAAAAAAATAAAATACGAAAAAAAATAAAAAAATAAAAAAATATATACATACATACATATATACATAGACATATATCTCCCGTACCACATTGATAACTAAAATTCTACTCATAAGAAGACTCAAATGATTATCACTATTGAAAAACCTAACAAATGATTTTGCCTTAATATTCATTTAGTGAAAAGTTTCCATTTACCTGTTTATCTTCATATCATATTCCATTTACCTTCATATCATATTATAAACACATAATATTTTAATATAATTATATCTAAATATGTCATTGTTCATTTTATTTGTATAGCAATAAGAAGGAGATATGAGTAAAAATAAAATAATAGCATAATATTTAAAAGCATGATTACATAAAAATCACAAATAGGAAAAATTGAGAAAATCTGAGAAACAGAAAAATGTGAGTGGTGTAGAACCCTTTTGAGTCCATCATTCTGCAGGCCACTGTTTTGTCCCTTGCTTCATGTATCTTATCCTCCTATGCCATCGTGAAGCTTATCTTCATATGTCCTTGAAAAAAATAACTTGGCTAAGGATGGTCATAAACAATGTTCTCTCCATTTGATAGACTTATTGAGTCTAGCTGGGTCCACCTGGGTCTCTCAGTCAGCCCATGAAGGAGACATAGGACCATCATGTCCTGGACCTCTCTCTCTGGGGCAAGATCTTGAAGACAAAGAAGAGCCCACAGAACTAGAACCAAGAGTTTTAGTTATACACATAAAGTTACAATGCTACATCTCTTTGATAATATCTCCTGCCAGCTATTTCACAAGCACGCACTACGGGCGGCCAGTAGGATGATCTACAGGACGATGAGGCTGGTGACTAGAAACCCATCAGTGGAAGCCAAATGTGAGAAAGATAAAACTGTCCAGCCAGAGCTTAAAACAAGACACTTATCTTTTCTTCCTTGATCAGTTTGTCCTTGTACCTATCACTGAGCTTTTGTATCGTGTCCTCCTATTCAGAAATGATCTTTCTCTTCAAGGTGGAGAGAAGAGCCAAACACTTACCAGCTTTGTTTGTGGAGACAGAACATGTACTTTTTGCAAGGCCAAGTTTACTTGTCTATAGACACAAGACCCTAAGGCTATATGATCTGTCAAGACCAGAAACAAAACAGTAATTCCAAGTGAAAATCCACTCACAGCCCAACTTATCCTAAAGCAGAAGAGCTTCGGATGATCTGACTAAAGGGGAGTTTGTGCTCAAATTAAGTTTTTAGGCTATTTTCAAGTTGGAAAAGTACTGACCTCTGTAAATGGCCTTCTATAGAAATCAGCCTTGATCCCCTTTCTTAAGCAAAGAAAGAACTTCCCCTGTTATCCAGAACAAGCCTCCCTTATATTGCCTAAGATGAAAAAACAAAAAAGCTTCTTTTAAAAAAATAAAAAAAACTAGACACTACACATTCCTTGGGTAGGTGGATATGGAGGAAAGGGAAGAGCAGCTTTTAAATTTTAGGCAACTATTTGTTTCTGGTTGTTCAAAAATGCCTCTGAGATTTTTTTTCAAAATTTCTCATCTCTTTCAAACAATATTTAAAAAGTATTGTACAAGTAGCTTATATCATACAAAGCAAATTATAAAATGTTAAGAATTGAATGTCACACCTGTTTCTTGTTATGATATAAAAATTTATCTAAAGACAATAAATGAATATTAATGTCAATAATCAAGTCAATATCTTCCAGCACTATAATTTGACTTTATATGGGAGCAGTAAGCCAAGAGTGGTAGTATACACCTGCGAACCCCAACATTTGGGACAGAGATGGAGAAGGAACCAGAGTGCAAGGTGATACTTTGAAGCCAGCGTGGACTCATCAATAACAAAACAAAAATAAACAAACAAAACAAAAGCAAAAAGCCAAAAACCAACATAAAAAGTGAACAGTACTAACTGCACGTAGTAACTCCTACGAGAACTTCTGTGTTCTTGACTCTCATTTTCCTTCTTAGAAGGAGAAGGTTGGGGATTCCAAAGGGAGCTTCAGTGCCAACTCCAGGAGAGAACAACTTCAGATTTGAGCCATTGTCTTGATGACTCATTCGTGACAATCTGTTTCAGTGACTCTTAGTGAATGTTCTTATTCTAATTCTAGTAACTAGCGAGTCATCTTCAATGAGCACACATTAACAAGCAAATTAAAGAAAATTCACTACACAAATGGCTATATTTCATGAAGGAATGCTAAAGGACAACTCATGAGTCCTAGATAACCACAGCCCAGAGAGACTGCATATATTAAAAAGGAGAAAGTCCTTTTTTCACACCTTCTTTGAGAAAAGTAAACGAGTGACAGGAGAGTCATTGGTAAGTGCTCCTAGTACAGATTATAAAAACAGAACACTGCATGATGACTCTCTGAATAAGGAATTGTACTAAAGAAGGCAGTGGTGCCACTTCTAAGATTAGACGCCTGGACCCACGTGGCCTCCTTTTCTTTTCCTATCCACATCTGTAAAAACTAAAGACAAAAAGAAAAAGCAAGAACTGAGCCTGTCATACTTCCACTTACATGTGGTTCAAATACCTCCCCGCCCATTTTCATTCATTTTCCCCCACAAGTATACACACACAATCATCTAAAACCATAATCTTTCCATTATATATCCATTTTGTTAGAAGCCATGCTTTGACTATACTTAGCCCATTCCCTGGAAACAATTCTAAGATAACAGTAAAAAGTGATAGTCTCACAGCCCCAGATATCTCACTACACAAAGCTCATTTTACACATCTGTGGTGTTATTTTTCTAAAACAAACAGTAAGAAGTTGCGTCTGAAGCACATCATCTGATTCCATTGCCCAGATCTTCACTGCCTTCACACCCACCGAGCTGGGCATTTAACACACGCCTAAGGCTTAACACCCACCAAATCTACATGAGCTAGGAGCTGCCCTTCCCCCACCCATCTGCCACAGTTACAGTGAAGCCGCTAACTTACAAAGCTATCCGAACATGCTCATCTCAAGCCAGACGTCAAAAATAGCGATAAAGATCTTTACTGTATATAATGTAATACATATAAGACACATCTTGCATCAAAATAGTTACTAAAGATGGTATGTGTATATACATATGTGTGTAATAGAATCATATATACGTGTGTGTTTCTGTATGTATGTGTGTAATAGAACCATATGTGTGAGTGGAATAGAATCAAATCACTGACACTATCTGAATGTATACTGTGGAGTACGTGCACACACTCCTGTGCCTTTGTATGTGTGGGCACATGTGTGCATGGTGTACTCGCAAAGTGTCTGCAGGTGTAGCCACAGGTTGATTGCAGATGTCTCCCTCAGTGGCTCTCCACTTTATTTACTGAGGCAGGGTCTTGACGAACCTAGAGCTCACTTATTCGTCCAGCCTACTTGGCCATCCAGCCCGTGGGATCCCTTGTTCATCTCCTAAGCTTTGGGACTGCACGAAGGCTGCCGGCCCTGCCTGGCTGATGTATTTCTGGAGATGTCTTTCTAGTCTTCATTCTTGCATGCCCAGCACTCTATTCACTGAGCCACCTCTGTAGTCTAGAATTCTTTTTTTTTTTTTTTTTAATCAAATACGTTTCAGAGTCAGGCTTCAAGCGTCTAAATAGTTAAAGATATGGATCTGTGGAATCAAACCCTAGAACCTCAAAACCCATATATATCACTTGCTACTGAATAAACTTTCTCAAGTTACTTCATCTGCTTCCATTTCTTTATTGCCAAAATGGAAAGTAGCAGTACATCTACCCAAACCAAATCTTCCTTTAAACGTCTATTAATAACTCATGTAAAATATCCTTAGCATTAGGCATAACAGGCAAAACCAGTAAATGTTAATATGCAATTTGTTACTAAAATCCTCCCATAAATTTTCTTGCAATAAATACATAAAACAGAGCTTTCTAATTCCTACGCCAAAAAAAGAAGAATAGATACAAACAAGGGAGTCCCTTCTATCTATGAGTTAACAAATGCAGTAGTTAGACAGAACTTTACTGGCAAATTGGAATACCATGCAATTATGGAGACTTTGAAAATCAAAAAAAAAAAAAAAAATTCCCAAACATAAAAACTTAAGAGACAGCATGCAGTATGTTTCAGACTTGCTTTACAAAGAAGAGGTTTCTTTACAAAGCAAACTCACACTGCTAACTCTCAAAGAATTAGACATAATTTTGCTCATCTGTTTTACCACAAAAAAAACAAAACAAAAAAAAAAGTTATAGGCTCAAGGACACAGAAGCAACGTACAGTGTGAACAGAACCGACTGTCTTAAAATGGCCTCCAAGTTCTCAGACACTTAAAGTAGACACAGATTAGACCCCTGATTGAATCACCTTGTGTGATGATCTCTACCTCAGTGAATTTCATTTCCCTGACACCCATAATGCTCCTCCTCTGCTGTCTAATTTCTCTGATGTCTTTCATATCTAATGTCAAAGCACCATACCCACATACAACTGCACCCTGACAAGCAGCCCGGGGCGGGGGGGTGACTAGTAGCCTCTTGAAGAGCTCTAAAAGCAAACATGAAACTTTAGATCCCATCACATGTAGCACAGGGATATCTACACACACGTGTGTAGATAAGAAAGGGATGAGGTGGGAGCTATAGCTGGGATGCAAAGTGAATAAATTGCAACAGATAAAAAATTATACTAAAATATAGATGTATATATACATGTGTGTGCTAATCTGAATTTAAGACAGAGCTGTAGACAACAATTATCAATTTGATTTTGCTTTAGTATGTAAGAGAAAGTATATGATAGTCTTTTTTTTATCTAGAAGACCAAGACTTATTAGGAATCATTTACTCTAGCTTTTTGAAATCGTTGCTCCACAAAAATCTTTTTCTTTTTATTGCCTGTAAAAACAAATCAACGTTAAAAAGAAGCCCCTGTGTCAGCACACCAAGTGTTTTGCATTTGAATTGTGCCATCAAGTTCAAAACACTGAAGCAAAACTGAAACTCCTTTTGGCATGTGACAGTTAAGAATGCAGAGCAATGAAATGAGAGATGAAGACAAAACACCCCTTACAAAAGAATTAAATAAGATCTCCCAGGTAAATGTCATCTCCTCCACACAGACTTTTACCAGCACAGGATACCTGGAAAGACTCACGCACAGAGTAATTTTACATCCATTTCTGGTTCTATTTCTGCACTGAAATATTTATAGGGTATTCAGTGTTTCTGGGGTAAATTATACCTAGATCTTGGTAAGGCTGAAATCATTTAAATTACCTTTTTTTGTTCAATTACTTGGAAGAATGGAGAAAGAAAGCTTGACAGAGTAAAACGATGTATTAAGCCACGGCCATTTCTTAACTGTAATTGCACAGCTTAGTGGATATTGATGCCTTTGGGGTTGTAGGCCGTCAGTGCAGCTATTTTTACATAAGGCTTCAAATAAAATCCAAATCAATTCATATTATTTAAATATGCATATTCTACTTGAACATGAACTTTTTAAAGCTGAGTACTCCATCGGTGAGTGTGGTAGGAAAACACACTCACAGTGCCTCTGAGGGAGACATGTGTGTGCCTGAGCATGCTTTATGGATTCCTTCTGAGCACGCTGGATAATGACATCCTAGAAAACTGTTTTAATGTATCTCAGAGATTTCGGAAATGTCCCAAATTCTGAATCCCTGTTACTGATTGAACGCCGCTTTCTCCCACATGTTCATAGGATGAACCCGTAGAGCTCAGTGTGACTAGCCTCTCTGAGAAGACTAAGGGCAATGATGGTGGTGCTCTGATCTGATGGGGTCAGGTGGTCTCTCTGGAAGAAGAAGCTGTAGAGTCTGTGTGGCAATCGTGAAGTGAAGAAAGGCCAAGTGAAGACCAGCGAGTAGGGAGAGAAATACAAGACAGAGCCGTCTCCAGAGAAGGCGTCACCAGACCTCACCTTGGATGTGACTCTAACCCTGGAACAGGAAAAGTTACCCTGGAAACTCAATGCGGCAGTATGTGGAATGCCCTCTGACAAGTCCAGTAGAACATGTGAGTGTGCAGGTCCAACACATATCGCACATACTCACCACACACCAGAGAAATACACACGCATGCACACTGCATACATACATGCACACATAGCACATGCATATAAACATAAACACTGAACACATAGCTACACGTATGAACATAAGCTTACATGCACGCACACGTGTACCACATATGCACGTTCACACACATCACAGACATATACATGCATGAGCACATGATATACACATATGTGCCATATATATATACACATATTCACACACATCACACACATGTTCATGGATGCACACGTCATACACGCATACACACGCACACACTAAATTTTATGACTACCTTGTGGCCTTTATCCTCTAGCTTTTATTTATTTACTTTTTATTTATTTTTGAGGAAGGTTCCCACTATGTAGTCCAGGTTAGTCCTGCCCTCTAACACTGTCTTCTAAATCTAAAGAGAGACTGGGAAAATTTCCAAAATGAAAAGTAAACAATCAAATGTGGCAGCAAGATCAGATGTCTATCCTGAAGGCTTCACCGATGCCTAAGTCCAGCTTGGCTAGAGCCGAACTTACCGCAAAACATTCCCCGTAATCGTGTGTTAACCTGGGAACTGCTTTACCAATAATATGTAACATGTCTCTCTCAGGAATCTCTCTGAGAGCTAGCGAGATGGCTCAGTGAAAAAAAGCCCTTGCTACAAATCCTGACGAGCTTAGTTTGGACCCTGGGTCCTCCCTGGTGGGAAGAGAGAACTGACTCCCGCAGGTTGCCCTCTACTCCAAATACACATTGTGACACGTGAGTACACACACACACACACACACACACACACACACACACACACACACACCTACACACCCGTATATACACACACACAGACACACACAAAATGAAAAAATAAGAAATAAATATAATAAAAATTTAAAGAATCATTTCAATTATCTTATCGTTAGGCAAATTTTAAAGTTCATTTTGATAGACTTCAAATAATTAGTGATATTCATATTTAAGCTGTGTACATAAGTCATGTCATGTCATTTAATAAAAAAGTAATTACATACAAAAAAACATAAAATGTCAACAAAACTGTTAAATTGGTATACTTTTGGAAAACTCCACATATATAAACTTTCGGGATTCAAAATGCTATCTACTTGCCCAACATAAAACATGCACTCTTTTTTTGTGTATAAGCTTTATATTATCAAAATGCCATGGATTTATCCAAATAACCTATTATTAGAAACTGCTGTACCTAATATCATGTTATTATCACACAATATAACTGAGTATTTTTTTTTTTTATTCATTAACTTATAAACCATCACACTGGTCCTGGAATATTTTGCAGCAACAGCGAAGAAATGCTACTATGGATGACCATAGTTGTTGGGGGGTGGGGGGTAGATTTGAAAAGGGGTTCTCTGGGATCTAGTATCCGGATAAGAAAATGGTACAATGATTTATACCAAAAATAAGTATTTGAATAATGGGAAAAGGACAAAGAGAGATGCAGGAAACAACCTGGCAAAAGGGGTGGGAGAACAGCAAAGAATGACTCTCGTGCAAGTTTCTAGTTTGAACAGTGAGTTGGTAAAATTACCCACCAACCACAAACTAGGTTATTCTAAATGCTTGCTTATACACAAGTGCACACCCATAACCGTATGCAAATCGTCCTGTGTTTCTGTTTAATCATGCCATTGTCTCACACAGCCCTCTCTCAGTGGCTCGCTGTGCACCGCATTTCCACAATGAGAGAACTGGATGTTGACAAATGGTGGGCTCACGGCGTGTGCGAACACCGTTATTCTAAAGATGCTCCAACACAAACAGACCGCACCACCATTTCAGCAGGAAGGGACAACTGCTAACGTGGACACTGAAGATAAGCATTGATTTTGTAATAGAAATTATTTGTGCTTCTTATCTCTAGACAAAACACGTCAGCACCCAGGAAGAATCGCCTCCTATAGTGCTAATTAGCAACGTAAATCTCACCGAGAGCAATGACAAAAGGCTTTATTGTTTGTCACTAAACGTGGTAATTGAATTTCTGACAGTTTATCCTTTAAAAATGCAAAATCTTTAATAAACCACAGTTTAAAGTGGAGATCCCAATTTCCACATATCATCACAAAGACTCACAGACAGAAAAACATAAAACGCATTAAAGTAGGTGGTAAAAACAAATTTATTCAGAGAATGATCAGTGGCGATAAAAGGTTCTCATACATGTTGAATAATTACGAAATCGTGGTTTGTCAAATGAGTATTTCACGTTGCAAATTCTAAAATGTGTCTGCCTTCTGAGTAACACTAAGACAAATGGGGATGGTTTGGGAAATTGTGTAAGTGTTCCTACCGGGATGTGTAATTACAGGCTGCCGTTCTATAAAATTTTGATGAAATCTTCAACACATTTTTATATAGTAAAGGCATCTATGGTGTTGTAAAAACATATATTATAAATGCTGTCCTGCCTCTAACCCTCGAGAGACTGAGTCGATAATTTGTTTGCGTGAGAGGATGTGTGAGTGTGTGTTTGTTGGTATATGTGTTTAGGAGTGTGTGTATGTGTATATTTGTGTGTGAGTATACATTATTTGTGTGCGTGTATGTGTTTCCTTTATGACTCTATTTTTTTATTAGAAATTATTTACCTGGTCTCTTAGATAATATAAGAAGTACATTACAACTCACGTCACATTAATTACTGATATAACAGTGATGGCCAGCACATGGTAAATTGTTGCTATTCTTTCTTTCTCTTGTTGGCTAAACAATACAAGCATACTGTATTGCAGCCTTGCAGCCTCTGGCTGTGTCATACTAACAGACCATTTATTTATTTATTGAGCATCACCTTAAAAATTACATGAGACAGGGCAGCAAGAAACATCCTGCAGTACTAAAAGGATGTCAATGTTTCTCCTAGAGAGGTGACTCTTGACTAAGCAAGTCAAATACGGAAAATCAGCAGAGAGATAGCATGCAACCTTCCCAAACGCTCTTCCTGACTGCGGATGGGAGCCTGCCAGTCTCCTGTCCTGATGGCCTGGCAATGCGCAGCTGAGGGGCTCACAGAGACTCAAGTGCACACCCACAGCCCAGCACACTGGAATGTTCCCACTGCCCCCTCTGTCCAGTCAACACAACTATTTGATTATAAGACTCTGGCCATCTGAATGGCCTTCCAAACAATTGTGACTGATCAGTTGTGACAACCAATAGGGCCCGAAAGATCTAAAGTCTAAGTATCATCAGAATCAGTAAAATATAAACACAGATGGACCAGATGTTTTATAATACAAAAAAAAAAAATGTTCTGGAAAATCCCTTCATCCTAGTGTATGAAGTGGGAGAAAAGGTTACCAAATTTTCACTGAAAAGAAAATCTGATCTACAGAAACTGTTCTGTGATCACATTACCAACTTTCCAACAACAGTTTGGCAATGCATTGTGTTCAGATTTTTTTTTAACTCATACATGGACTATTTCATTCTGGCTTTTCAAGATAGAATCTAATCATAGTAGTCTATATATTTCATAAATAACATGGAGATGGCACACAAAATTTGTGCTCTGTGCATCATGCCCACATAAAAAATGTATAACTTACAGTGTCGCTTTCAAAGAGAAAAAGTCAGCATAAAATGTCACAAGTGTCAAAGTAACGCTATTTATTCTGTTATATCTATTCTAATATCTCCATTAGCTGTGTCAAAATAATTGATGTCGAGATGTTTTTAATTACCAATTTACTAAATAGATGTATTTATTAATTTCAAATGTGTGAGTGTTCTACCTGCATGTATGTCTGCACATCAAATGCATGCAGTTTCCATAGAAGCTAGAAGAAGACATTGGATTCCTTGGAACTGGAGTTATAAATGGTTGTGAGCTAGCATGTGGTGCTGGGATTTGAACCCTCGTCTTCTGGAAGATCAGCTGGTGCTCTTAATCGCTGAGCCATCTCTCCAGTCCTTAATTACAAATTACAACCACTTGTTTAAGTGGTTCTGACAATGTCTAAAAATAAGCCACAGAACCATGCTTCCCTTCTTCAATTAATCTTCCTCAGACTGTCATTATGTACAAATATTTAATGGGGCTAGTGCAGAACTGTTAGCCTCTTTTTTATTTCAAAACAATAGTTATTGAATGGGATATAAACTCCAGCATGCCGGTTTGCAAGGAGCTTCTAGTACTGACTGTAAGCCAAAGTCCTCACTGTGAGCCAGCAAATTAACATCTTGAAGAAGAAGACTATTTATTCAACAACAATTTATTGAGTATCTTCTGAGTGCCAGGAGAATTGGATACTCTCGTTGCCCTTAACAAGCTCATAACACCCAATGAAAATGCCAGCGCAAAACTGCAGTCCTGCTAGACCAATGGCAGAATTAGCCTGGCTCACAGAAAAGGTAAGACCCCGCGGTTTACATGAATGTTCTTAATTAAGTGCTCAGGATCCTGAGAGACCCTACACATAGAAATGCTAGGGGCAATGGTGGACTGGGCAGGGAAGGTTAACCTTACCAGTAACCCTTAGAACACACACAGACACATCAGAAACCCCAGGGTCACTCTTCTGTACTCCACCAAGCATATCTAACCTGTTTGCGTCTCGTGAAAAACACATTATTAATAAATAACAAGAATTAATCATCCAGGGTTGACCTTCTGATGATGGAATTTGTAAACTTTACCTAAGAAAAGCACGTACAGCTACACTTCGTTTATTCAGCTACTTTAAATATTTGGAAACATCTCAGAACTTCAAAAGTAGCAAAACAGTACATTAAGCAGGCAAAATAAATGTCAGCACCTGCTCCCTAAAACAGCACACATGACAAGTAAGAGAGTTCCAAACTCACTCGGCGTCTACGAAGGTTTGCTTTAGAGGTTACTGTAACAGGCAAACTAATACTAGAAATCAAGGGAAGATTGGACAGAAACACGTGAGCAGTAAGCAGCAGATCATAGCTGATGGAAACGCAGAAAGGGGAAAAAAAAAGAGAAAAGAAATGGAAACATGAAAAGAAAAGCCTGCCTGGAGCCATTCAAAGCAGGCCAGGCTTTACAGATGATCAACAATGGCAGTCTCTCTCATGGCCCTTCCCTTCTCTAGTCTACCTGCGAGCTGCCTGCCAGAGTCCTCTTAATAATAGCACCAGTCTATTAGCACTGGTAACGCTATAATTCCCACATAAGGGACAACATTAATGCACCCAGAGGATATGAATTCAGGGACACCGAGAGTTGCGCGTTCCATTTCAGTGTTCTTAATTACTCTTTAAAGACATTTTGCTTTAGAGTTTTGACTGGTTTTGCTAACTGCATAAATGTAACATAATCTCAAGCACAGCTGCAAAAAGGAACGTTTTGAAAACATGACATGTGAGCATTGTGATCATAACGGCAATTAAAATACTGTTGAGAACCACACTGCTGAAACCATAGCGAGCAAGCTCAAAACAACAGCGGCGCTTAGCCAGCGGCACTCAAGCATTCGGATAAGACTATCTGTGTGTGCGTAGTCTACACGTGTGTGCACAGCTCATGAATAGAAGCATGTATGAGTGTACATGCATGTGGAGTCCAGAGCTCAGTTTTGGGTTTCTTCTATCATCCTCACTTTACATTTTGAAAGAGAGTCTCTCTGAACCTATAGTTCATGGAATGAGCTAGCTGTCTAGCTGGTGAATTTTGGAGACCCTCCTGTTTCAGTTTCCCTAGTATGGGGATTATAGGCACATACCACCATGCCCAGGTTGTTATGCGTTTGTTGAAAGTACGTACCCACGGAGCTAACCTGCCAGTCCTGAGATAGGTGTCATAATAGATGAGTTTCAAACATCTGCTTCTAGGGGTGCAATTCATAAGTGTGTTAGCAGATTTCCCTGGATCAAGGCTCATGCATTTGACATGTTTAGATGGGGACCACCTCTTTTCCTTTGGCTGTGGTATGAACATTTTCAATGTCTCCTCAATAGCAAAAATACTTTTTGGCTTATCGGCAGGTTGGCAAAGGGAAAACTGTCAGTTTTCCCCATCGTATTCCCTACTTCCTCATGCGGATACCCAGCCTAAACCGGCTTTCCCATGCGCGGCTTCTGGGCACCATGAGCGGACAGCCTCCTGCTGTTGCCACCACTGTGGAAACAGACTGGTAGCATGGTGTAGCTAGACTATCTCACTCTCTTTCTTCGTGGAGGCCAGGAAAAAGTCCCCCCACACAGCGATGAGAACCTGAACACAGGTATCCTACACCCCACGGACTTGTAACGTCTATGGATCTAACTTGAAAACGAGGCCATTCAAACAGCTGCAGACTAAACATTGCATATGCTTCGGAGCTGACAGGAATCGTAGGTGAAATCCATGTGAAAAAAAGGCTGGACTCGGGGGTATGCGTTCCTCTTCTGCCTGTCTATCTCAGCATCAAAGCCCTAAAAGCTATCTCCTAGGTTTAATTTTCATCAGCTTATAACCACTGTGACTATAGCTTTCAGACAGCAGGCTCATACAAAAGCCTATCTGATGTAACATGGCTAATGGCAAACATATAAATCAATATGATTTCTATGCCATGTAACAAATATCCTTTTATCTTTTTCACAGGCGTTATCTGTGTGGTCCTAGGCAGCTGGCCAAAGCCAAAGCTGTACAATTAATACATAGATATAAAGGACCATCATGAGTCAACAAAATGTGGTATATTCATACAATGGAAAATTATTTGGCAACAAATAGGAATGAAGTCCTTATATATTTTATAACAACGATCATTATTGAAATCATAACAGTGAGGAGGAGAGCCAAAAGGCTGTATTTACTTACATAAGTTCCATTTACAGAAAATGCTGGAATAGCAAATCCATAGAGACAATAAGGATTAGTGGCTAAAGTGGTAGGGGTGGCAAGTGGAAACTGATAAGTACAGGACATCATCTTAGAATGATGGGAGTGTTCTAGAGTAGTGAGGGTGGCTGCAGACACAAGCCATCAGAGGGCAAATTTTATTACATGTGAATCCTATCTTAATAAAGCCACTATTAAAAAATAAATAGAAAGGCTCACTCTCTGATAACAGTCACTCAGAGTAGAGGCCTGCAATATAAGAGGGCTAAATTTTCAGCCACATTTTATTGGCCCTTTGAATTTTATCAGAGCCTGCTCATCTTTATATTCTGGGATCTATTAAGCCTATCAGAGCACTTCTCTTCTATTGCTTAATTTCAGAAGCACTATCTCCTCTTGAGGGAAAGAGGAGTAACTCCAGTGTGGGGCTAAACCACAATGGCTTTCTTTGTTTCCAACGACCATTCTGTATCGACCAGCCAAAGGTGATGGACCATGTTAGCAGGCAGCTCTAGGGAAATCTTAGGTCACCCAAGTGTTTTGCCATCACAAGAGAACTTGTGGGTAGTTAGTTCACCTTCAACTACAGTGTTAACTCTAGGGTGCTTGTTGCTTCACTAGTGGTGGTTATTAATCAGCGAAACAGAAAATGACTTAAAGATGGATACTGACCTTGTCTCTTTTAAGCCTTCTTTCTGAATGACCTCCAGAATCTGCTTTGCTGTCATTGGGGAGTTGGGATGTTTTTCTAGTGCCTAAGAAAACAAAAATGATTATGAGACTCTCAGATTATTGCATGGGGGCATGCAGAATGAAAGCTTGCACGAATCGCATCGTCTCTTCCTGAAGTTCAAAAGAGAAAAAGAATTTCAGGCCAAAGTCAGTCCTCCCTGCATAGCTCAGGAGACCAAAGGGAGAATGACACCCCCCCCCCCCACACACACACACCTGGACTATTAAATCAAAATCTTCCCTAAGATTGGGAGGCAAATTCTTTTAAAAGATGTCACAAACTCATACATGCCATAAAGGATATGTAAAACATAAAAAAAAAAATCAGTCAAAGCATGTGATATTCTATATTTGAACAAAACTGGTAATGTTTCCTAATATCTACTGTGCTATTGTTAAAGACGCATCTTCAGGCCGGTGAAGTACTTGCTCCATTCCTAGAGCCATGGAAACATACAGACCCCACATAATAACAATGAACAAAACGCTAGTCAGAAACAACCATGTGTGATTTAGTTTGACAAGCCTTGGTGGGATGTTTAAAAGAAAAGGAAAAAAAAAAACCCATAATGTTGGGAGAAGCAAAGGTTCCAGAGCACCCCACTGTCAGGTACCATCAGCTCAGCTTTTTCCAGTTAATATCAAGTGAGCCTCCCTCCTTCCCCTAAGCCCCCTGTGGCCTTATGAGCTCAGTGCCATTTTCTTTCCCTCTTCTTCTCCATACTCTGTCTTTTGGGAGCCAGAGAACACATGAGAGCCCTGTTTACGTCACAAACATCAATGTGATAAGTGAGTTCTTCTATTTATTCAGGGCTTTGAAGGGGAGGTCGTGATGCTGCAGAATGAATGCTGCTCATCTCTCATTAACCACAGGGACCATATTTGGAAATGTAACTTTACAATGACCTTCTTCCCAAGGGTAGATGACAATCGTTTCAAGATCTGATAGTGGCGCTTCATGCACAAGCCATGGTCCCACACAGCTTAATGATACTAAAGTGCTCATTTCTCATTATTTAATAGAAGGATCATGGTTACTAAGAAACAATAGGGCCACAGTAACAGCCTTCCTAATCTTTTCAAAATAGGTCAGTGATTTCTACTAGCAATGACCAAATTTCCATTAACCCACTAGCAAAGACTAATGCACATCAGGACCCATCAGTGAGTTTGGTAAACAGGTGGTCCCTCTTCACACACGGGCCACTCCTCAGTCTGATGTTTGCAGTCAGCTCCTGATCATCGCCTTGATAACAACTGATAAGCCATTTAAAGGATAAAGAAATATTAGCAACACTTAGCAAAGGTGACCCATATATCAACAGGAAAGGAAAATAGTCCCTATGGAGGATGGCATTTAGAGAGCCAAACTGAAAATGGGGAAGGGCAAGGAAGCTTAGGGGAAGCCATCCAGGGGAAAGAGTGAAATGTAGAAATATTGGAGGAAAAGGCAATAAGGAAACCACAGGACATAGCCGAAAGGGAAGACTTGATCATACAGAAAAGGGAGACAGAGGAAACAGACACAGAAACAAAAATGGTAATTGTAAGCAGAATAGTGTGTAACGATGAATTACTGGAAAAACATGCTTGAGGTCTCGGTGACTCTACAGAGGGTGGGGTCATCCCACGTGAGAGGTGATGTTGGGAACACTAAGGAGCTCTCACAGCAGAAATAGGCAGAATAACATTAGTCAGGCATGTCTGAAGGAAACCTCCTACCCCCAACTTCACATCCTGTTTTTAATAAGCTATCTATCTACTCCAATTTTTGCTGTCCGTATTGTTCTAAGTGTGGAGTTGTCTGATGGTGAGAATAAATGACTACAAGGCGCTCAGCCACAAACAGGACATTTATATCACAACCACTCCCTGAAGCCAAGGAACCAACTCTGAAAAATGGACAGAATAATTGTAAAAGCCAGAGGTTGGGGATGACCAGGGCAAACCAGTGTCTTCTGGATGTGACAGAAATGCAGAGCAGCTATTGCTGCCTGCACAAGAGTAGAATAAGATAAATCCAATCAGCATTTTGATATGCAGTGAATTTTGATTTTTATACCCAGATGAACTTCTAAACTAACCTCCTCTTCCATTTATTATTTATTCCATTTATTATTACTATAAGAATAAATATTATTTTATAGACATGTTACTCCATTTTGATCTGCTTCATACATCACACATGGTACAGTATATTTTCAACATGGAAATCCTGTACAACACACACACACCTTGCTGGGCTGGACAGAAACTATCAGACCCTCATGTTCACTCATAGACCTTGGAACACTGAAGCTCTCTAAACTGGAAAGTATTTCTCTGAGGCTTGCCCAGGGTTGCTGCAGGTTCCAGTAACCCACCGACTGCTGCAGCAGCTGTATCAGTGTCAAGAGACTTCAGGGTTACACAACACTGGAAGCCCCTGATTCCTTGCTAAGTGTCTAATTGCTTGCCTCTTTAGGGGAAACAGATTAAAAATTGATTAAATCCTGAAAAAATAAGGGCCAGTATTTCATTTGCTATATAAGTCCTTTAATAACTTTCTATTGTCTTATTTTCTTCAGCTGCAACTATGAGTAACTTCTATAATACTTTCACATTTTATTGCTAATGCTACAAGAGCCATTTAACTGTGTTAATTATTATATATATGAACTGGTAATTGAACTCCTAATAGCTACAATAGTACAGCATAAATAGATGGGTTTTTTGTTGTTGTTTGTTTGTTTGTATTTTACAAATAGTAATTGTTCTCCTTTGGAATGCTTCTATTTTCTCTCTCTTTCCAACACTATTTACCCTGGCTAGAGAATGAACACTTCTAATCCATTCCAAAACAACACGTACTGAAAACTTGAATTGCTCTGTCATTTCTTTCTTCCTAATATTACTGTGTTTTTAATCACTTCTCAGCCTTTTGG
The DNA here is from genome assembly GCF_907164565.1 of Psammomys obesus. Lineage (NCBI taxonomy): Eukaryota > Metazoa > Chordata > Mammalia > Rodentia > Muridae > Psammomys > Psammomys obesus. Next base: position 13,593,707 of record NW_026596069.1, read on the forward strand.
CTAAGATCAAGTGTAACGTTACTGTGTTTTCCTTGGGAAACATGTACTCAAAATTATTAGAATCAGCATTGCGGCTGGAAACAGCTGGGCAGATGCCCCGTCTCATCTGCAGAAGCAGACTGTGTCTCAGTGGTCAGTTTCTACATAATTGTCCTTCTAATTCTCTGGGAAATAGACCTTTGGCCCATATTGTAGCTATATTTGAGATTTTGCTTCACACTTACACTCTGGGAATTAACTTGCCTCTCTATTAAGTCTTTTTACTGCTTAGCCTCTTCTTTCCACATCAATTAGCACAAAATATTCCAAATACAACATGGCTTTTCCGAAAAGAGATTGTCATGACCATAAATACAGGATATGAATATATATATATGTATGTATATGTGTGTATTATATATATGTACATACATGCATGATATATTTATATACAATGTATACATATACATTGTATATAATACATAATGTATATATAATGTGTGCATATGTATATATAATATAGTATATTATATATTATATAAGAATATAATTATATGATATATAATATATAATAATCTACATTATATATTATTATATAATATTACCATATAATTATATAATGTGTAATATATATATTATATATATATACACACCACATCCATCCATTGGCTTTCTAATAACACATTTTCTTCTATTTGTTTTTCTGGAAGTGAACAACTTCACAAAACTGGCAAGTATGCCACCGGACTTCCCCCTAAGCTCATGCATCTCCAAGATAAGACAATCTGAGCCCAGCAATGACCTCTCCAGATCACCACATGACGCAGGAGAACACACCTTCAAGAAAGGGACACATCTATATTTAAGGAGGAGGATAATGATGGGGCGGCACCCACTTAAAGCATGAGCTATGTGAAAAATGCTGTGTTGTTTAAGTACTTTTCTGATCCTGGATCCAAAGTCAGACATTTAAAGGCATCTTCCAGAATTATTTAGTGCCTTTCAAATAGAAAACTCATTTTAAGTGCTGCAAGATAAACACATTAAACCAGTGTCCATTTGTAGGTTAACATTTTGGCCCTTTGATCCTACATAAAATGTTCACTTCCTTGAGTGAAAAAAGAACAAAAACAACTTCACAATTTAAAAATCATTTCAGATTCGACTTTCCTGTGATCCTAAATGAGTATCAATGACCAGACTTCCTTTTTTTTTTTTAACTAGCATTATGGCTTCTTCCTATAATCCATACAGGCAGCTTATCACGGGGTTTAGATGTTAGCAACCTTGCATTCTGGAAAAGGATTACAGAGTTGGAGCTACAGAGCATTTTCAGTTAGCATATACTATTTTATTTGTTTTCACATGGTATGTTATTTGATTTGATTTGTACAAACAACTCTGTGAGACGCACTGAAGACATTTTCTGATCCTCCTTTTCCAGAATCACACATACCTATGGACAAGGTTGAACTAACAGATTCAGGGCTATAAAACTACCAAGTGGAAGAACAGAGCTTGCACAGACAGTGACAGTAAGAACAAAAATGATCAAATTAATAAAAGCAGCTAATACTGAAGGACACCTCTGTGCCAGATCCTCAAGAGTACCTTTACACTGTAACAACAATCCTAGAATTCCCACAGTCTTTCCTGTTTGTGCTAACCCAAACACTCAAAGGTGCCAATGATTTTGTTGTAACCAGGATTTAGATCACTGGCATTATCCATTTGAGAAAAATAAATCATATCAAACATCACAACACTCTGCCAAATGCCTGGTATCCACAGTTAAACTAGGTTGTTCTCAACTCCCAGCATACTCGGTTCCTAATTAAGGGTTTAAAGATGATGCTGGCCTAGTTGCATGTATTTTATGGGAAAAATTACATGCTGCAGCAGTATTCATGAGTATGTGACTTGAGAAAGCATGGAAAATATAATGATAACCGCCTGAGAATCAACTCTATTTTACCCCAAAGCAGCATGAAGACAATGTAGCTCAAGATCTCACAGAGAGTGACTGGCTGGCCAAAGCCTCTGGATGCTGGTGTCTACCCTTTCTATCAAGTGAAAAGCTCTACACACACATAACACTTTCCAAAACCAAGACTTTACAACTGACATTAAATAGAAGATCCAATTCACAAGCCTTCTCTAGTAATATTATACTTAACAAGCGCTTGGAAAATGGTTTAAGCAGTATGCTTCCTCAGTAGAACCTGCCAAACCTGCCATTAATTAGCGTACCTGCTTAATGATATCCGTTCCAATATACTGCAAGCCTCATGAGATCAAGGTCCTCATGAGATCAAGGTCCTCATTCACGTCTACATCCCTAGACTGCAGCAGTGCTAAATAGGTTTCAAAAAATCAAGGCCGAGGTAATTTGGAGAGAGGGTTTGATTAATTCTGTATCTGGAATGTTTTTATAGAATAATGATGTAGGTTATGAGTTTCAGAGTCAGATAAACCAAAAGCCCCTAAGCCACAGTCTGATGTTAGATAATATGTTTAACCCCCTGAGTCTCAGTTTCTTCACTTCATCATTCATAAAAGTGTCCGGAGGACTGAATGGGATAATGAATGAGAAGCACTTATCATCACAATGAGCCAAATGACTTCCTAAAGCAATGACAGTTAATAAGCTAATAGCATTTAGGGGGGAGCACTTTGTATTCAGAATGAAACAGAGACCTTGTCAATACCTTCACACGGCCATAAAAAGGAGGAGCTCCAAGAAAATGATGGACAGTACGTATTATATTAGCCAAATATTCTGTCCTCATCCCATCGCCAGAGCCAAACATATTACAGCAGAGATTCACAAGGGAACCTGCACTGTGTAGTTCCAAGTGTCATCAGGGCAGGTGTGATGTTTTCATTATACATAAAAAGAATGAAAAGGAAACGACACCTAGGCAGTGATACACTCCAAGAAGCAAAGCAATAATCATTGCTTCAATGGTTGCATATGTGTGTGTGTCTGTGTGTGTGTGTGTGTGTGTGTGTGTATTTCTCCTAGACTCTGCAGCCAGTGTCTACTTTCATGCAGAGCCCACTACTTACTAAAACAATTTTTCTGTGCACTAAGGAAGATCTGTGCTTTCTTCTTCCTCCTCCCAAATTTTCTTCATTGTAGCATTTGAATGTACAAGAATTATTCAAAATGAAATTATAATCAATGTCTAAACATGTCATCTTAAAGCACAATTTGGAGCTAGAGAGATGGCTCATCAGTCAAGAGTGTTTGCTGTTCTTCCTGAGAATCAAGTTTGTTTCCCAGAACCCACTTTGGGAACCTTGCAACTGCTTCTCTCTTTAAATCCAGGGGAACTGAAAACCTCTTCTAGCCTCTTTGAGTATCTACATTCACACAAATCTTTAAAATCAAATTAATAAACTGTGTTGAATAAACTGTATTCACAAATAGCCTCCATTAATTACAGGCTCACATTGTGCCATTGTGCATTTTTAACATGACTGAGGGACAAGTCACCTTTAGTTTTTAGGTTAAAGGAAGCTTATATTCTCATATCAAATACAAATAAAAGATTTCCAGTTTCAACCATCCATACCACCCTTCACTGTATAGTCTTCAGTTTCCCAACATCATAAAAATGCACATCTTTAGGAACGACACTCATTAAAATCCATCAACCAGATCCTATGAGAATTAAATGGTTTCATTCAATAAGTACATAGTAGTGGGAAATTACCAGTTGCCATGTGACACTTACAGGCACACGACTACAAGCTAATATGACACCTGCTCTTGTCAGCAGCCATTTCGTAGAGGTGATCAATGAAGACTTCCAGGTCTTTTGACATTTGCATCTAAAATTCTAAAGCTGCAACCAAAGATCTGTGGTGTATTTTCCAAAACTGACATACATGGATGTACATACATACAGAAGAACATGCATTCACACATAGGCCTCTTTCTTTAACATACTTCTATTTAAATCCATTTCTGTAGCCTCTTGCATCTTACTAATCACAAATATCACTTTCCAATATAATAGCTAAATACTCCCAGGAATCTCTTCCACCAGATTTCCACAGAGTTCAGAATAAAAACCTATAAAAAACAGCCACTGATCCTGGGTAAATTGATCTTTTTAACTGCAGTCTATTGGTTTAAGCTTATAAAGTTCACCCACAGTCACTCTGGAGTCTAGTTGTTCACGTTCCTGCTTCATTCTGAGAGACCCTCATGCTTGGCACATGTGCTTCTGATGCATGTCTCTACATTATTCACAACGGACTCAAGCAGAGCATTAGAAAACAAAGTCTATGGCTGCCGGTAGGGACCAGTTCCAAACTGATCATGATTACTCAGTCAATATTTTTGGCTATAGATGCTCAATCTGCTGCAGAGTCATTTAATTATACTATCAGCCAGTTCATAATTGTCCATCACTTTCTAAAAGAGCTTCCCAATACAATCAAGTCAAATGAGTGGCAGACATTTAGCTCTAACAGGCATATCTTCCTGATGTGTAAGTCTAATAATCCTATCAAAAGTAAATTAATTTAGTTTGACATGAATTAGTTGAGAGAATCCATCATGCCTTCCAGGGATCTTAACTTCCATTTGTAAATGCGTACAGCCATCTGTTTAATAATTTCTAGAACTTTACTTAGAGTTGAGATAAGGCTTAATAGTTCTGATTTCAAAGGTTTGGCTGTCATATCATCTTAAAAACAATACCACAGGCCTGGGGAGATGGCTCAGTGGGTAAAGGGCTTGTTTCACAGGCCCAAGGAACTCAGTTCAAATTCCCATGGATCTGGACATTCTGTCATCCCATTGCTCCCAAAGAGAGATGGGAAGCTGAGAAAGGAGAAGTTTGGGAACAATCTGGTTTGTATACAATGGTGAAAAATTAAGAGATCATGCCTTAAGTGAGGTAGAAGACAAGGACCAACATCTGAAGTAGTCCTCTGATTTCCCTAAGTATACAATGGAACATGTGACTCTGTATTCATTCCAGTAAGTATGTACATACACACATATACTCATATATGTCATATGTATACACACCACGCATATAACACACACACACACAAACACACACACACCTTCTAAAACTTGATAGAAATTACTGACAATGAGTTACTCTGTATCAGGCCTTGTGCTGCCATGCATATGAGTTCATTCATTCCTTGTAATAATAACTCCATCACATAGGGTCCATTATCAATCACAGTTTTAAAATGGCAGGTGAAACTCCCAGGTGTTTTGGTTGGTAAGAGGCTCATTGAGTAATCCTGAGAACCCAAGACTGATCCTCAGTAAGCAAGCATTTCATTTGGAGCGTGGTTGTGTGCATTTGGAATCCCAGTACAAAGACAGAGACATGGGTATCCCTGGGGCTTGCTGGCTAGCCAGTCTATTCAAATCAGTGAGCTCCAGTTTTAGGGAGAGACCCTGTCTCAAAAATTAATCTCTGATCTCAGAGCTGTTTGCAGACATTTTTCCATGACATGTCATGAAACTCCTTCATTGTTTCTTATTCCCTCTGCAGTTGGTGTCACGTCTGTCTCTCAGCATTACTTGCCTTTCTACAGCTCTTTTAAAGAAACCTGCACCAATTCAAAAAATGAACACAGAATGTCTCAAAACTGCGAACTGCTGTCAGATGATGGAGTTTCTCCAACTGGACTAGAGCCTTGTCCTCATATCAAGAGTATTTTAAAATGTAGAGTTAGTAAACTCACATTAGCAGAACGAAATAATTAAGAATCTATCAGATGAACTGAATGTTTCATATTTCTAAAGTAACAGAAGATCTCAAATCAAAATACTCAGGGTATTGGATAGAAATCATATCCTCGATGAGTGTTTTATAAATCAAACAGAGAATATAAGAAAATATATCATGAGACCTCCCATAAAATTCCAAACAGGACACAAAATGTAATTGAGACTATCATTTGAAATAATCCAGGTTGATCTTCCCAAGATATAATATGATTAAGTTATGACTAAATGCTCTAATAACAGTTTACTTATATTACTAACTGTGGATATAAATCTATGATTCAGATTTACAGGTGACAGGCTTAGGTGCTTATGGAATATGTTTGCCCACAAGCAGATGCAACCCTGTGCATGTGGAGATAGACCACAGTGGTTGTCCATGTTCAAAGGCAGCCCCTGGAGAGGTGATGTTCTGAGACAGCAGTTTCGGGACACATTGGGAATCATTAAAACATTCTAGTGTCAAGAGTAGCAGCTAATAGTTATCTGGGGAAATGGAACCTCAAATGAAGAGTTGCCCCAATCAGACTGGCCAATGGCCATATCTGGAAGACATTGTCTACACTGATGATTAATGTGGGAATGCCCAGTCCATCTGGTTGGCACTATCCCATGGCAGGTAGTTGTGGGCTGTAAGAAAGCTGGCCCAGAATCAGTCAGTAAGCAAGCAGCACTCTTCCATGGCTTCTCCTTCAAGTTCCTGCCCTCAACGCTGGACAGGGACCCGGGAGTGGAAGATGCATACACCCCTCTGCTAAGCTGCTTTGGATAAGAGTGTGTTATCAGAGCAACAGAAAAGCAAATTAAAGTTTACAGCAAAAATTAGGGTGGATAGCAACTAAGGGAGGCAACTGATGTTGCCCTCTGGCCTCGACACAAATAAGCACTCAAACATCCAAACGTATATAGTGCGAACATGCACATAACCATGAACCAAGACAACGTTCACGCCATATGGAAATACCCAGCACCAACTAATACACCGAGAACAGCAGACACTAAATACATAAACTGAACATGATGATGTATGCTCTTCTCTAACTACTGAATATTTTTTAAAGATTTTTTTTTAATTTTAAGTGTATGGATGTTTTGCTCGTCATGTGTCTATGAACCACATTGTATGCGATGTGTGAGAAAGCCTGAAGCCATTGCACCTCCTGGAACTACAACTGCAGATAGCTGTGGACTACTGTGTGGGTACTGGGAATTGAACCCAGATCCTTCCACAAGAGTAGCCAACGCTTTTAACCACTGAGAAATTTCCCCAGCACCATGACTTCTAGGTTGAAAATTACAAATGGCTTTTAAAATCTTTAATTTATATGCTTACAAAACGTAATAGAGTAAGTTTATTACATCGTTTATATACCATACTAATTATGCATATATTACATGTTTTATGATGATTAATAACTCTTTTGAACTCAGTTACAAACAGAAGCAGACATAAATACTCTGAAACTGAAACAGTCATATGCTATATACTGCAATGCACAGCAGCAAGAAGAAAATAGAGCTGGATTGACTTTTCTCTAAAGCAGCCATCAATCATCATTCAATCTAAGTCAGGAAAACTCCTTAGCATTACTCCTGAGCACTGGTCTGCAACGACACAGCATTCAGATGTATCTGCCAGAAAGAATTAGCTATAAAATGTATCTTAAGATAATTATATAAAATGACTGTTATATGGAATTATGTGATTTGGCCCACTTATATGTTGACAGAGGACAAAGATAATAGAGCTTATGATGCTGCAGTTCACAATGAGCTTTTATCCTGACAACGGCATCACTGCTGCCCCCAAGCAATTAACTAATAAATATTTACCAAGCATATCAATACACCATAATGAAATAAAATAAAACATACCATTCCCATTTCTACAGACATTTGACTCTGGCCTAACTATAGTAAGGAAGAGGAAGGGGGAGCTTCAAAGGAAAGAAAGAAAGCCATCTGTCCTTAACTTCATTCAAATGGGCTCTCATCTTTGCAGTTAGGGTGTCTGCCCAGCCTGTTCCCAGCAGTTGACATGTTACTCAGCTGCCATGAGGAGTGATCAGCACGGAACTTGAGTTTGTGTGTTTACTAGGATATGTCCATGCCTCACTCATGGCAAGTTTTTAACAGAAGCTTGCCTAGTGAATGAAAACGTGAACATGGAGCTAGGAAGAACTTGTGGCTCAGTCTATTGGCTAATCTCTCCTAGGGGAGGCTAGTCCCATTTTCATCTAATCAGTAACTGCCACACTAGTGTGCTGGGATAAATGGTGGAGTAGAGAGATGGCTGGAGTGGGGTAGCAGAGGGCCAATAATTGACCTTCTCCATGGTTTTAGGTGAATCTAAAATTTTGGGCAATGATGCCATGGGGTAAAGAATGGGATCATGGTGGCCATCGTCTTCTTTATGTGGACAACGGTGGCTCAGAAGGCCAGTCTATACTGAGGTCAGCAATGGGAATTTCAGAAGACAATTCTTATATGCTATATGCTCTACCAGCTATACTAGTGCTAGGCAAGCTTTCTGGTCCTCTCTGTTCTATGCTGGCTTCTAGTCTTGCCATTTAAGCCATGTGCTGGAAAGATGAAGACTGCATCCATCAAAACACACAGCAAGCAGAGTTTGTTTCAGTCATCCAACCCATCAATATTTATGCAAAAGGCACTTAATCATATAAAGGTCATAATGTTTGCAGGAAAGAAATTCTCTGTGAAAATGGATGCCTTCTGCAGATAAATTATGCCAGTATTAAAATATAAAGTACAATGTAACTTCACCTCACTTGAGAAAATTCCCTGGTGTAGACTCCTTGGCTTGGCTATGGGCCTCTTGAAGGGTTGGAAAATGTTCATCTGAGTTAGCACAGAAATGGTCAATAGGGAGTCTATCAGTAGCTAGTCATTGAATGTCTAGTGTGTCTGTGGAAGCATGGGACTCATCAGGAGAAGGCTGAGAGACAGTGAACTCTCTGTGGACATTGGTCTTTGAAGCAGACCGATTGGGAAACAAAGGCCTTTAGTGGAATGCTTCTTAGCAGTACTCATCTAGGCCAATAGTGATGGCTGTTAAGGGGAAAGCAGAAAATAAATGATAAAGAGTGAGATAGACAGAGAGGGGGGGGGAGGAAGGGAGAACAGAGGGAGGGAGATGGATTGATGGTACTTGCTTTCCTCTACCTACTGGCATAAAGATCTATCTGGCTGCACCTTTTCAGTGAAACACAATTTATCTTTTCTTGAAAACTTGAATACATTAAAAATGTCCCAGAGCCCCTTTTCTATGTCAAATATCTTGGAATTCAATTCTGGTTAACAATAATTGCTCTATTCTTGCTGGATCAAAACTGTTCCTCTTCAGAAGACAGATGGGAAAGAAAGCAATTATTTTATAAGGCAAAAATATAAACAGAATTATCTAACAAGGAACACAGAAGCATTTTCCTAGGAATAAACAGTTCTCTATTATTTTCTGGCTTAAAACATCCAAGTGCAAACACTAGACAAATGCTGAAAATCATTTTAACATGATACAGAAATAAAAGAGGGGCTTGGCCTCGTATATCTAATCTACTGCCTAAGTGTGTAATTAAACATTTAGTGTCTCATAAAGGTAAAGAGTGGCCAAGAATAAGAATTGGCAGGCTACAAAGTCTGTATCTGTGATTATAGACCAGGATATACAACAGAGAAGACCAACTCCCACCTGTCAGTGGATCTAAAGAAATATTAGTTTGTACATATGTCTATCTCTAACCAAGTCCCAGGATAAACAAACCCAGCTTGCCAAAGTCTCCTGTCGTTGACATAGCTGGGGCAGAAATGGGCAAATCAAACACAGACCTAAAAGGATCTTGAAGTCAGAGGTAATAGGACTCCTTTATGGGCATACCTAACTTCAAGACAGCAAAGAAGTGTGATCCTACCATCTGTTACCAAGAAGGCAAAATAAAAGAACTGTATATTGATGTGCTGACTCTAAGAAAATGCTGAATGAATTAAAGACAAAGACTTCCTTAGTGACTTCCTACAAGATAATTCTTTTAATATAGATAGTTTGGGTTGACATAAAAGTGTTCACAAACACATGTGGGAAAAATTATGAGAGTGAGTTTTGTTGACACTCTTCTGCTAGTTTCTTCATCATTCTTGTTTTCTATATGATAACCCTCATGAGATCACTTATTCTACTATAACTAATATTATACTAATTTACATCTAATATTAATATTATAGACGTTCATGAAAACAAGTGAATGAACTCTACTAAGGAATGGCTTGATTGTCCACCAAGGTTTTAACCATCATCATCATCAACAACAGCAACAACAACAAAGACAATGTATTTAATTTTCAAGAATTCATTTCATACTAAGAAGCTAAACTTAATGAGCCGTAGATTCTACAAACCAAAGATTAGACTCATTAAAGACCTTTTTTAAAAAAAAAAAATAATGCAATATCCGCACTTACACACAAGGGTTTGCTTTTCTCCTAAGACCACAGGCATCTAGTCCCTATCGAGTTCTTTGAACTTGGCTGGTAAAGATGGTCTGAGCAAAGAATAGCAAGGTCATGTAGCATTTAAGGGCACTGGGGTAAGGAGATCATGTTTTCATCAATGTTACACTTTTTGTTTATGTGATTCTTTTTCTTGTTCCCTCTTAAGAGATCCAGGTAGACCTAGAATCAAGGTGTCTTCTGCTTAAACACACTAAGCACTTCTGCACAGAGTTCAGTCAATCAATACCAACCCTGGGAACCTCTACCTCTCTTCAGCTGAAAACTAAGATGGGAAGTTTCCACAAACTGAGGGAGGATTTTAAGAAGGTGAAGAAAAGCCTGAAATGTTCTGAATCGCTATATCTGACTCACGAGGCTAAGGGAGAAGTGTTGAATGAACAGAAGAACATGCCTGCTACACACTGTGTGGGTGTATAGTATGTGTAGGATCCACAGAGTCCCACATAAAGTATAGAGCCCTTAGGTCTGATTCATCAGACCTTACCTCACCTCTCACAGGGAGGAGCAAGGATTCATTCCAGAGAGGAAAAAGAACCGATTCTCTGTGGTTTTTTTAGCATCCTCTCATGGCCACAGCCAGTTCAGGAATGAAGGGCAGCATTTAGACAATGAACACAAACATTTACTGTATCCAGAAAGTACCTGGAAGCTTCAGTGTGCTAAGACCTAAATAGACCAGGTCCAAGCTATTTTAAATAATGTTATAAATCTACACGGAGACCACTTGTAGGTAACTTTAAAGAGGTTCGTCTGTGGGAAAAAAATAGGACAGAAACCATCCACAGTAAATCCTGTAAAGCGGGGTTTAGTAGATGTTTAGTGTCTGAAAAATCTGCCTCAACTTTGAAAAACTACCTCAACCATGGTTTACTTCAATACAATAAGAATAATATAAAAATGCCTATGTGAGGTTGCGTAGACTTTACATTTCATTCACTCCTGCCCCGTTTACAACTGATTCACCTAACAAAGGAAATGGCACTTATCACACAGGTCCCAAGCATGCTTGCCATTTGCTTTTCCTTGATACCAGAAACCTATTTCTCTGGTGCATGTGATCTCCCCAATCTGGGCCACAGCCAGTTAAGGAAAACATGAGGTCTTCCCTGGCATTGACATTAAGAAGTGATGGGAGAAGGAAAGTAAAGGAGAAGAAAGGAAAAGAGGGAAGACTATGCGCTCGGCGTGGAGGATGTATCTGTGGAAGGCCCAGAACAATGCTATCCTCTCCAAGATACTGGAGAGAGGAGCAAATACCTCGATGATATTTTCTCACCTCTATCTATTTACAACTGAAGTCCCCTCTCAGATTTCTCAGTGGCATTAAACCAGTTTGGGTTAAACATATTTCACTTGCAACTAAGAAAATCTCAAGTTACAGACTATTTAAAATTTCATATTTTTTGTTTGGTTGTTTGTTTGTTTGCTTTTTTCATTTGGATTATGAGTGATGCTCCAAATATTTCCAAGGGTTGTTTACAGGATTCAGCAGTATGGTACATGAAATCTGTCTACTTCCAGGTCATGGTTTTAAACACCTAACAATAATTGGTTTTAATGAAACATCACTATTGATCAGTGGTAAATACATTGCTCATGAGTTAGTTCAGCTTTTCATCACTCTAACAAATTCCTGAAGTTATCAACTTATTAGAAACTTTTTTTAAAAGTTATTTGGGCTCAGACTATTTTTTTTTAAGGTTGGTCCCTGTGGCAGTGGGGCCTATGACCATGTAGCCTGTTATGGTGGGCATGGCAGAGGAGTTTATTAAGCTGACAGTAAGAAAGGAAGTGAAAAAACATACCAGAGCCCCACAGTCCTGTTTGAGGGTATGCCTGTCCATACCTCATTAGGCCCCCAGTGAGGACTCCCATTAGGCCCCCAATCTTCATCATCCAAATGTCCTATCATCTGCGAGTAGTACCACAGATTGGGTGATAAGCTTCAAATACATGGCCCACTAGGAAATGTTCCAAGTCAAACAACAGCATTACACTTTAGTGACAGTAATACTTTGCAGCAACTGGGACAGCGAGAAAACTTACTTCCAATCTGAATGTTAGACACTCAAAGAAGGATGCAAAAGTAAGATCACTGGTATTTTATTTAACATGTACAAAGATACTTTTTTACCTTGAAAATACTCCTAATCTGTGTCATAACTGATACACTACACAATTACGTTCATCTGAAAGTCATAAGGTCTCTGAAGATCTTAACTGATCTTACTAAAATTACACACATAGTAATTTTAATTTGGTTACAGAATTTCAACTGAACTGCCCAAATTTACATTTAGAGAGAAAAATCTCATTTGAGACCTAAGAACTGCTTTCTTTCTCTCTTTCTTTACTTTACTTTTTTTTTTTTAAGCCCATTACCCAAAGGTCATGGTCTGTATCAAATTTCATTCACATTCCACCTAATATGTTAATGGTGGGATGAAAATTGTCAAACCATTAAGTTACACTATTTCTGAAATAAGAAATACAATGAGTTAGCTAAATGCCATCACATTCAAAAGAATGTGGAAGACCTACATGCTTGCTCTATACACAAGTTACTCTGCCGTGACGTGCCTAAACACAGTAAAAAGACATGTATGGAGATCTCAGCTCCATTGGAAATTTAAAGAGCTCACTATATCCGATCCTCAGAAATGCCTTCTTTGGATTAGTCACTCAGCTCAAAAGATCCTAAAACCAACTCAGCCAGTAGCACATCACTTGGGAAAATTTATAAACAAAAAAGTAGAAAGGGGAAAAATGACACTATTTTATAAAAAAGATAAAATAAAATAAACCTACAAAATGTACAAAATGCATCCAAAATATAAAAGAATTTCTCCAAGGAAGAAGTCTAAATTTTTACCAAATCGAAGAAGTAAAACTCTGGGGAGAGAGAACTTCAAAAGGAGGGTACAAGTTCAAAGTCAAGAGAGTGGAGAGCATGCCCAGTTCTGAGATCTGACAGCTCTTGAACACCGGTGAGCCAGAATGCCAGTGGCCAGAGGAGGTGGCAATGAAGCCAGGAATGTACCAGGATACAGACCGAAAGGCCTTGAGCAGTCTCTAGTGGCAATTTCCAGAGTCCCTGTCTACTTCGCTCCACCTAGCTCTATATCCCGGCAGGCTGATGTCTAGGGACCTTCTCAACAGATTCCCTTTGCCCTTTAACTTCCAGATAGTTTTGCAGAATGAATAAGTCAGAACCTCTCTCTACATGGCTTCTCCTTGCAGGCAGAAAGCTAGGCTCCGTGACCCAAGGTCCCAGCTTTTATCACAAAAGCGTTGTCCTAGCAATATCACTTCACCTCACATCAGTCATCACTCCACTTTTCTAGGCCCTGTAAGCCTATGAATTACAACAACTTCCTGATGCTCTCCATCCCTGGTGTTCTGCGTGAGTCATGGTAATCTTCCACTGTGTCCTAACTTTTTCAATCACCCCCTTAAAATAATGCCATCTGTTTCTAGCAGAGATTAAGATGGACTCAAGCGAGATACCAGAAGCCAATTTTCCTTTTAAATAAGTGGTTAAGATAAAAAGAGATAGACTCCCATGGATTACAACCACCTTTAACTACAATTCCAGAGGATCTGGCATCAGTTTCCGGTTTCTATTAGTACCTGCATGCATGTAGCACACAAAAGTATACCCAGGCATGTATGTGCATGCACACACATATACATAAAAGGATAAAAATGTTTAAAATAGTGTGGCATGATGAGGAAATGGGAATGTGAGAAAACTTTCACTGGGGGAGCAGAATACTGCAAATGGAAGGGAGAAAAGAGGGTTAAATGACATTAAAGATGTTTGTAAATGCCACAGCAAACTTTTATTGTGAAAGACACCTCTCACTTCAGATACAGGACTTAGAGGAATCAATCCGGGTCTGACCTGGAAACCTCCTCCTTGATAACTAGTCTCATAGTATGTAGAGGTGCGCAAGCTGCCAAGAGAGGAAAGCAATCAATATATTCCTACCCAACTGTAAAGCCTATGAACCAAAATGACAAGTCTGGCAAGATACATCCAGTGGTGCAACAGTAGCACATACATCTTGGAGGTAACCAAAGCTGTCTAATTGGAGCTAAGGCCCTCTCAACAGGAAAGAATTCATGCTGAGTACTGTAAGCCTGGTAAAATGTCTGTGGCTGATGGAGTCATGGATCTTGGAAGAGAACCAACTGCTGCCACTTTCTGAAACCGGTACAATCCCTAACTGCATTCCAAATACTTATCCTTATTCCCACAGATAGGAAAAAGTGTTCCAGACCCTGCGTCTAAGTAGTTTCTTTTTGCAGGGTATGGAGATTATTACAGAAATCTATTATTGCGGAAAATGCAGAGACCCTCAGATTCTGGGAGAACCCAACTGCAAGTCATTTACAGCACAACCCCCATACTTACGGCTAGGGAAACACCCCGGAAGAGAGGGCAGAAAGATAGTAAGAAACAGAGGTCCAGAATATCTGCTGTGAGATTTTGTATTCTACAGGGAAGTTGTACCCAAGAAATCTCCACAATATGGTAACCTAAAGGAGGCCAGAACAAGATAACACTTGTTGACATGACAAGATAGATAGAGAAATTTCACAATTCCCTACCTCAAAATGAAGAGTTAGAGATAATAAATGACTACTGAAAGAGGAAAAAAAATCAGTTTTCTTCAGTGTTGATCCCTTGATAGGTTTTCCAATCCTAAGCAGTCAGCCCTAAGCACATATGCATATGTACAACTTATGGACTCAATACATAGATAGATAGATAGATAGATAGATAGATAGATAGATAGATAGATAGATAGATAGATAGACAGACAGATAGAAATACCCTCTGATGCAATTATTCTACCTAAGTTGTCAAAATTGGTTTTCTAATTTTGCAATATTTAACTATGTCTGATAAAGTCAACACATTCTTTAGTGCATCCTGTTCAGGATTAAGGACATTATTTTCCTACTGTTATTACATTATCTTTCATTCATAATCTATAAGGTCTAAACTTCCTGAATGTTAAGATAAACTATACTAATGTTAAGATAAACAATTCAATAAGTTCTATATGAAATCATGATTCATAAAAACTTGGTGATAATTAAATGCATCCGAAGTATCAAAAAGAATAAAAACAAATCTACAAATTAACATTAATG
The DNA here is from genome assembly GCF_907164565.1 of Psammomys obesus. Classification (NCBI taxonomy): domain Eukaryota; kingdom Metazoa; phylum Chordata; class Mammalia; order Rodentia; family Muridae; genus Psammomys; species Psammomys obesus. Next base: position 13,609,143 of record NW_026596069.1, read on the forward strand.
GAAGAATATTAAAACTACAAAACTTTAAGGCTGAAAAGAACATGGAACAACTATCAGATACAAAAAGAATACTACCTAGTAAAACATAACAGGCTCACGGTATACCAGGCAACACATTCACTTGTACATGAAAACAAAGAACATCTCTAGCACAAAGGTTAATCACCACTGACTTTTATAACTAGCTAAACTATCATTCGCAGGCCTGTAAACCATGGGGGGGGGTGTCTCTTCATTCTGTTAAGTTTTTCTACTGTGTTTAAATGAGAGACAACATGAGCATTATGGAGAGATGTCTTTCTTTTTGAATTGCAGTTCATATATTTGGGAAGTAGCACTTCAAAGCACCTTTGTATCAAAATGTGGCTATGTTCAATCTCAATTTAGAGTGAGGAAGGATTTTAGAAAAGGGTCTGAGTGATACAAAGAGAAGGCATCCCTTAACTCATTCTTCTCTAATTGTTGTAATGTGATGTGTGTCTGTGTCTCAAAATGAGGGAGCTGGGTAACTAGCTCAGTTAGTTGTCTGCCTCATAAGCATGAAGACACGAACTAAATTTCCACTACTCAAATAAAGAAGCACACACTTTACTCCTAGTTTGGGAAGGTGAAGGTGGGAGGATCCCCAGCATGCACTGGCCAGCATATCTAGTGAAACTGGAAAGAAGCAGGTTCAGTAACAGATTGTTAAAAAGAGGAGGGGGGTATCAGGATGTACTGACATATGTAGAAGTATGTGTGTCTATTGTTCATACTTTAATTGTATGTTAACAATTAATTTTAAAAAGGTCATGAATTTAAAATAAAGCAAAGAGCTATAATGGTTTGGTAGAAGAAAAGGGAAGTGAGGAATGATGCAATTATATTATTATCTCAAAAAATTAAAGAAATCATTTCAAAAGAAAGTAGAGAACACTGAAGAGAGCTGCCCTACATTTCTCCAGCCTCCGTAAACATGTACACATTGGTTTAGGGACACATGCAAACTCACATATACACACTTACATATACCCAGAAAATAAATAAATATTTTTAAAACAACAAAATGAAAATGTTTAGTAATTATTTTGAGTGAGGACCTATCATAAAGACTGTGTGTTTAGACATAAAAGGCCTCAGTTTAACTTCTTCAAAAAGTAAAATAAAAACATATGTTAAAGGACTTAGAAAGAAGAAAAGGTGTAGCAGAAGAAACAATGTTATCACAGAAGTTGAACAATAAGCTAATAAACTTAACTAATGTCAAAAACTACTTTTAAGGTTAAAAAGAATATAAACTGAAGAATGCAAAATTCAAAATTGCTAAGCTACAAGAGGGTTTATATGGTGTATAACAGGCAAAACATACTAATTTATGCATATTGTCATGAAGCATGCATCACTCTTAAAATGTCCTCACTATATTGAAAAGGGATCCATATTGTTGGTGGCCTTTAGCTTAACAGCAATTACAAAAGTCTTTAGGCAGAGGACTCAATAGTAGCGGATCTGCATAGGAAAGACTCTTATGCAGCTTCAGTGAGATTTGGAAGAGAGATTTGGGATGTCAGAACTAGGTAAACTGAAGTGAATGAAAGGGGGGTCCAAGGATTACAAACACATACATAAGTCCCTCTAAGACAGGCTTGCTGTCACATTCTACTTGTGTTCATGACACATTTGCAAGAAGTATTCAACAAATGTTTCAGTGTAGCTGACAAATTTCATTTGAAGTGTCTATAGTACCTAGGGACAAATAGTAGGAACTGTTCATATAAATCTAAAATTCATGAAAAGGATGAGGGCTGACATTTCCACCAGATTGAGAACTGCCAACGAGGCCAGTGAGAGGACTGGGAGATGCTGAGCAAGACGACTAAAATGGAGGCATAGAAAAGCCCCCAAACATCCCATAACTAAAGGAGCAATGCATGACAGAAAGGGAGGAGCCAACAGGAGCAACCAAGAAGAGTGCTGGGAAATGAACCGGGACAGCAGCAACAATATTGGTTAAGCAAATTAATTAAAAATCTGGAATTAGTTAAAAGAGAGAGAACAAAATGAAATTGAAAGTACATAGGAAACACACTGACACAATCTCTGTTTACAAAAGCTTGAAGATACTACCACATGTTTTCTTTGTTGTTGTTGTTTGTTTGTTTGTTTGTTTTTCCTTAAAGAGTAGAACTTCTCTTACAGTTGTTAAAGTTGAGTTTCCCTTCAGGGTGAGGATGAAGGGAATACGGGAGCTCATAGACTCCTGACACCCCAGAGATTAATTTACTTCTTTGGTTTTGGCCTATGAGTCTTGATAAGGTTTTCTCTGCATGCAGAGCATTTATTTAGGCATTAAAATTATAAAAGTAAGAAATCTGCTTACTACATCAAGACCCCATTTGACGAAGCTGACAAAGAGGACCAAAGGCCCAACTTCTATCTCTAACTCCCAGAAATTATTAACAAAGGTTTTGCATTGTACTGATGTCATCTTAGACGCACAACCTCTTTTGGGACTACAACGAACAGAGTTTACGCATCTCTCCTCTAAGTCACAGAAAACTGGAACTCATTCTTAACCTTTCTCATTTATTTGGAAAAAAACTATTGCATAGCAATTGCTTAGGAAGAATAAAATACCCCCAAAGTACCAACTACAGATTTATATTAAAAGTAGGTTTCACTCCATTTTTTTTCCAAATTATTACCTGTTCATTAGGTAAAATAAATCAATGATAAATAATTGTATCATAAATTAAATGCATATGTGCATATGCTTAGACAAATTCATACATGTTTTTAATCTTGTCCACAAAGTATAAATTGTAGTGCCTTGGAGAATTCTTCAAGTTCTCAAAGTCCTGCTGGAGCTAAGGTCTAGGATGTCATTTAAGTTATATATTTCAGCTATTAAAGTCAATGTTCTGACAAGCCCTTTGGCTGGGATCCCAGGGCATGAATCTGCCTTAAACAGGCATAATAATGTGTCAGAAGGCTATATGTCAATCAACCTAGAGAGGAACCCTAGTCCCAATTTGGTATTGTCAGATGCAGACATTAAAACCAGCAAACAGTTAATTGTTACCATTTCAAGTGGAAATCCTGATGGAAGAGGGAGGAAGGTGTCTAGGTTCAGGAGATAAAGCTGTTAATTGCCACCCTTCTGTGCAGATTTGTTTAATAATGAAAACAATGTGTCTAATCATATAATGTTTCTATTTGTTTCCTAAGGACTCTTCAGAGAAAGTTTCAGTCCTGGCTAGACTTCAGCTGCTACCGACTGTGCAGGGACAAAAGAAGAGCAATCCAGGCACTTGGTGCAGGCGATAGCTCAAAGTGGCACTGCAGACACAAGCCCAGGGAGGAGTCAAGGGCTGGACTCACAGTTTAGGGGGAAAGTGGAAAATGTCAATTCCTCAGTAACAACAAGGTCATGTGGAGTTCTGATGTAGCTCATGAGAGAAGATTCAGAAGGGAGATAAGCAAGGTGAGAGGGAAGAGAGAAGGAGGAGAGGAGGTGAAGAAGGGACTGAAAAGGAGGGGCCCTCAAGAGCAAAGAAGGAGCTTTCTGGAAGGCTTGAACCCTCACCAGGTCTGTCAGCAGCAAAAAAAAAGTTACTTCCTTATTAGTTAAAATGGCCACTGTGGCCAAAGAAGAAAACCAGAGAAAAGTATGACACAGTTCAACATTTCTGAAATGATGTTGTCCATCATGTTACCAACCTCAAGAACATGTTTTAGGGAGCAAGTGCAGGGCAAGTCAACAATGTGTGCATTATTCCTGGACTTTTATTTTGCATCGTTTGATGAAAGGAACATAATAAACGTGCACTGTTTAATTCCATTTTCAGCTTCTTTAGGGCCAGTTAGTGGGTACGTGCTAGTGCACCTCTCTCGCTGCAAACAAAACCAAAAATTCATACATTATTTTTTAAAAGTAGCTTGTCTTATACATGGCCAAATCCAATTTCAACTATCCCATCAAGCTCGCCAAGTTCACCAGGTACCACACCACCTCTCCCATCTGTGGACCTATAAACAGGCGCCTGCCTGGTCAGTCATGTGCTGCTCACACATCTTCTGAGCCATCTTCCACTGCTCCTCACTCCTCCACTGAGTATATTATTTATACTCCTTGAAAATATACTTCAGACGCTTTCTTTCAGCAGTTGAACCATCTAGACAGAAATCTATGACATATACCTCTCCAGGTATGTTTTGTATCTCTATGTTTGCATTTTGGAAAAGTTTTATCAGCTACTGTATTATTGCATGTCGTGTGTGACTCTGTGTTTCGGGGGAGCAATGCCTCTCAGACCCAGCTCTCCAAACCTAGAGAACCAAGAAGACAAATTATTTGCGACATCCAATAAATCATCTGCCACCGAAGTATTTGTCAAGAGAGAGAGAGAGAAAACTAAAATATAATCAGTTCTCAAAACCCACTTTCATGTCAAAAGGGGAAGAAAAGTAACTACCTAAGTACTGGGCCTAAGTTTCCATGACTCATAATTTTAAGTACATTTGGCTCTTATAAACTTGAAGCCAGTTTCTTTCTAAATAAGCATATAGGAAAACCCTTTTTTTTTTCCAGCTTTCAAATTCTGATGTGAAATTTAAGTTACATATTTGAAAGAACGGATGATGAGAGACAGACGAGCATGGATGGTGTTCAGCAGAATCTCAGGAAACAGCTGGATCAAACCAAAAGAAGTTGCCGTGATTGAAAACAAAACTCCACTTGCAGAAATAGATGAGCTGGGATCTGGAGCCAGTGAGCACATGATGATTGTGTTCATATAGAGAGCGTGTGTATTACACACTATGGGGATGACAACTCAACTTCGAACACCAATGGCACACTGAGAAAATTCCGGGGCTGTTTGCAACTCTCCATCATATCTCAGAGAAGTTTTGCTTGCTTGCATAATACCAAGACAAAAGACCAAGTAAAGGACAACCTAACAGTTAGGTACTACTTTCTGTTTTAACTGTTTTATTTTAGGAGAACATTAACAGTTTGTTTAGAATGTCATGTATTGTCCAAAAGAATCTTCACTATTTAAAGTCCCTCATAGATTTTCTTTACTCACTAACGTCTTCCATGCAATTTCAAATATTGTATGTTTTATCAAACTTCAATTTACTTAACACCTTCATTAATCCTACTACGAAATAAGAGGATATGTGCTTGTTTTCTTCCAATAATAATAAGGTAAACTTTTCACTTAAAAAAAATTGTATCACCAAAGGTCACCTTGAACTACCAAAAATGGGGGGTGCGGTATCTTAATGAAAGCATCTAACCTATAAGTAATTTGTTCAGCCATACTGCCAAACACACAGCTACTGTAAAGTTCAGACTTATTTTCAGGTGCTACTGAGTCTAAACAAAGATTATAAGAAATCAAACAGATAGGAGAGAGCTTGAACCAAATGAGTAAATTGAATCATTATCTTAAAAGCAGCATCCTTCTTGGAACAAAGTAGAAGAAACTATCAAAAGCAATCCTTAAAGCACCTCCATTTTTGCATGTCAAAAAGAAAGAATTAGGCTAGAATAAATATATAAATAACAGTATGTTCTGTGTTAAGCCAGTAACAAAGAAACCCCTCAGAGCAGTAAAACAAAGTCCTGTCAAATCCCCATTTCTTACAAAATAGCAGGAAGATCTTTTCACAATGGTGGAAACTGTATTTATAGTAACAGAGCGAAGAGTTGAGATAAAAGCCGAAAGGATTAAAGTCAAAGCCCCAGCTCGTCGTGAGTTATGGTTTTGATTCTTATTCTTATTGTGGTCTGCAAATATTAAGACAGAAAATACTTCCATTTGATTGTGGGATCCTCTGAGACTCTACAACCTCAGAAGAGCAGATGAAACAGATGAAAACGCATCTGGCCTGGGAGCGGACTCCATATTAAATGGCAATGCGCAAAGTAACAACGACAACTGCAGAAGGCCTTGGGGGAGGGGAGGAGGCTAAAGGCTGAAATTCTGCAACTGATGCAGGGCAGGCAGAGAAAGGGAAACAAGAGGGGGAGGAAGAGGGATGGGGGGGATGGCATTACTGTCTTAAGATGGCAGCCTGTTTATAACTACTGCATTCCTTAAAATAGCAGAAGGCAAATACGACCCCATCCCTTCCCTCCAAAGCTAAGCAAGCCCACCACCGCACACAAGCATGACACGCCCCGAGGAAATCCTACAGCTGGCCACTACGTCTCTATCTGCAACAGAATCCTTGGAGCTGCCACTCAAGAGTTACAGAGCTGGAGCCCTGCACAGTTTCCTCACAAAGAAAGCAGTCCAAAAATTCTCTTGTCAACTAGAAATTCTTTCTCACTGCAGAAAAGAATTTTTTCTTCTTTCACATGTTTTTGTTTCCCTTCAAATGGAAGCAAAGCCACATTTGAAACACAAGCACTGAAAATACCTTATTTTGCATTTTCTCTCTCCCCTTTTGTTTTCTTGTCCAAAGAACACACCATACTCCAGGAGATTGTAGGCACAGAAGGTACGAACTGCAAGCTTTTCCTTAAACTTAATTTGGAGTATCCCATCTTTAGTTCCGCTACCTGAGAAGAACCCAAACCAGGCTTAGTGGCTTGTTCTTCATCCCATTCTTAATCTATACTTTTCAAATAAGATGCCTGGTTTAACATTTGATACAGAAAGGGCTCCGAGTCTCAAACAGCAGTAAAACTCAGCAGGACCACAGTAAAATGTGGAATAACAGTGTCTCTCTCCCAAAAAGACCAAATAAAAGGTCTTTTTCCCCCCTTGAGTGTAAAATAATAATACCATTAAGTATTAGAGTAAAGATACTTTACGATACAAGTATGGAAGAGAGCTCAAGTCCACATACACTCATGCAATCACAGAGAGAGAGAAAAAAAAGGTGGCTATTGCCCAAATGGATCATTTTCTCCTTTATTCACTTAAATAAGTTAAGAATTATCGTAGTAATTCACTTTTACAAATCACAAATTTCTGAAAATGATATTTCCAGTACAATTACTTGCTATTTCATCAAGTATTTTATTTCAACTGTCACATTTTGAACACAGAAACATTTGTACAACTACCAGGGGGAAAATAACTTGAACCAAATTGAAAAATTACCATAACTACTAGTTCAATATGTCTGGTTAAAATAGAGACATCTGTTCTATCATTAAATCTTTTGTGTTGATGACTTCTAATGTGCCTTTGCCCATTAATAAAGTTTGCAAGAGAGGACCCAAAAAAACCCCAACTTTCAAACAAACAAGCAAACGAACACCACCAAAAAAAAAAAAAAAAAAGAAGAAGAAGAAGAAAGAAAGAAAGGAAAAAGGCTATGAAATTTATTGCAAGACTTATCAGTGTCTCTGTTACCGTTCAGTCAAATGAAGCTCAGTTCTTCTGAGAATTCTTGCACAGACTGCTGGAATACAAACGTCTGGTTCTGAATTCCATCAGAATAATGATATCTATTAAATAATTCTCTGCAGGCATGGCTAATTCATGAATCGTTATTTTTAAATATTTATAAATCAGCTCATTGTGCGGTTGTTTAAAACGTATACACTGAAACTCTATAATAGCCCTTGATTGCTACTCCAAGGAACCCGAATAATGCGCTTTCAGAAGCCTTGCACACCCACACACAATTCTGAATTAATGGCCAAGCAAACAATAAGTAATGTACTTGTACGCTAGGCAAAAAAAAAAAAAAAAAAAAAAAAAAAACAGTGATAGTCAAACTGGCATCTCCTTAACACCCAGTGCTTATTTCGCCAGAACTAAGTTTCCTTGCCCAGGCAGTTCATTAAAGAGTGGCTATCACCTGCCCATTCATCCACAGACAGTGATTTAGTGATTAACACAATCTCAGATAAGGGCAGAAATGATAACATACACCAAGGCCAAATTAAGAGATGAAGAAGTAAAAGAGGCTGCCCACTGCTGCTCCCAATAACCAGATTGCAATTAAAAAGGACTTTTGTCACTTCTTGGCAGGGCAATGGGGCCAATTATCTAAACCCCTTTGCTAGAATCCAGATACATACCAGCAAAGCCCTTCAAGGAAACTCAGATAATTACTTTTGACAAATGTTCTCCTTGAGCATAAGAGTTACTCAAAAGCTTTTAAAATTTACTACGGTTATGCTAAACAATCTTGAATAAAGTCAACCCAATAACCAGCTCTGGGTCTCCACCCCCACGCCCCCCCCCAATCCCAAGACATGCAAACTGCTTTCTTTTGGCCAATTTATAACAGATAGCAAGTTGGTGAATAAATATTTAATTTATGCAGTCAAAGCTCTAAAAGGCAGAGCTTCGAATGCAATGCCTTGCGTTCCCGTGAGACTGCCTGTACAAAAATACCCTTTTAAAACAGACGCAGACACACACGCACATAAAAACGTTTACAGCTGTCCTTTAAACGACTGGGGGGGGGGGGGGCGGTGAATGGGAAAAATAAAGAGAAACCCCCCTCCCGGAGCACACACACACAAACACAGACACACACATCCATATATACACACATGCACCAAAACCAGGACGCCGACGCCCCTCTGCCAACCAGCATTTCTATAGAGACATCTCAGGATAATTAAAACCTAAGCTCCGAAAGGTTAAAGAAAAGGAATACCAGGCCAGCAACGCCGCCCAGCAAGCCAGCGGCAAAATGCACGTAGCTGCACACTCCTAATCTCCCAGGACAAATGTCACTGACCCAACTTCACCAAACACACACTCACTCACACACACACACACACACACACACACACACACAC